>NC_044190.1:905713-1045713 GCF_900880675.1 Sparus aurata | reverse complement strand
TAGACACCCAGGTGCTTGGACATAAGCATAATATGGGACCTTTGAAATGAACTAAAGCAAAGGAAAGGGAGGACATTTTGCTGCAACATTTTATATTGAAGCAACATATTTAATTATATTCTTGCAGCCACCCACACTACCCACAAATGACTTAATAAATAAGTGTCACTTAACAGGTTATGAAAGGAGTATACAATTCCAAACATTTTATTCTGATTGGGCTGTCAGTCAGATCCTAGTAGAAAAAAGGCTTTATATAAACACTGCTAATGTTATCAGTGTTCCTAATGTTTGCCAATAGCGCACGATGAAAGTCTTCAAGTACTTAATGCCCCTTTAAATATCCTAGAAATAGTTTATTCAACAACATAAACTAACAAGCTTTCAGAGTCACTCAATAAAAGTCATTTAACTATTTTAATCTGTGATTGAGAGTTTTAAAGATGACAACTTGCTTTGATTTCTGACTCAGATATTGGCATCAAGTTTATGTGCTGAAAAAATAACATAATGCCCAGTTATAACCTGGCATCCACATGAGTGCTATGAATAGCTGTATGGGTGCATCTTTCACACAAAACACATACTAGAAGTCCCAAGAAGAAGTGGAGGTGATGATGGCAGCCAGTAGATGGTGCTGATGAGAGATTATTTTGTAGATTCACCTTTCCAACATCACAGCTACACAGAATGATTTCCTCTTCAGGCTTTCATCTCTTAATGTTCTTCTATGAGCAGCTGGTTCTAACGAGACCAACAATAAAGAAATACAAACAAATAGCATTGTTGATAGCAGTATTTGTCAAATCAAGTAAAATGAAGACTAAAGTGCTTTGCAAAGTTATTAGAGTTAATAACAATTAAAACAAATATAAATAGGAAAATAACTGCAACTATGTTATAAGTAGAAGGCTCAGTATGATAGTAGCAACAGCAGTGATAGACAAATACTAAACCACAAAACTAAGACAACATGTTGTACTTAAAATACAATGTTTACATTACAGTTAACTGATTTAATATTGAGACGTGCATCTCATGGTAAGCTCAACAACTGATTTTTTGGGGGGCTGCAGAAACAACTAACAATCATGCAGATGAAGAGAAACATTAACATTAATTTAGGGTTGTGTTCTTGTCCAGTATTCATTCTTTCTTTATCTGTTTTGGTCTCTAAATATCTGGGGGCTTACAGTAGCTAATCAAAGACAGTTTCAGACCAACTTCATGCCTCTCAAGAAGGCAGGCAGCTCGATGTTTCAGTTTTACCAAGTCAGAGACTTGTGGATTTTGTTTTCTTCTTTTTACCCAAAGTTTAGGTTTAGCATATAAGAGTCAGTGTGGCTTTGGTGATGAACAAATTAATTGTCATGTATGCTACATCCTCTAAAGTTCATTAAAGTCTTTAAAGCTTGCTGTTTTAACGAATATATTTCCAACATGTAACAAGACTTTTCCTTGTCAAAAAAGTGTGGGTGTAGTATAATCCAGTGCATGCATTTTGATGCTATACCAGGGGCAGATGCCACTGCAGAAATGACAGCTTGTTTACTTCTACCTACAAGGTGGCTCATCTCTGCATTGTTTCAAGTGCAGCCAAAATTGTATAGAGGCCCCTCTTGTGGCCAGTGGTGGAAAACACCCACAGCTGCTCTGATATTGATGACAGAAGATTTGAGAGAGCACAAAACTAATTCAAGTAGCACTAAGCCTGCAAGACAACCTTTGAGAACACACAGGCACAGATTTGTAAAACCAAATTTGATTTTGCACGAGGGAGGACACACTCATGTGTGTAACAGATGAGTTAAGCATTCAAGAGGAATTGTGTACAATTACAATTACTACATTTGAACAAGCAACAGAGAGTCTCACACTCAACGCTGCTTGCTCTCACTTTTGGCAGTCTGAATCATAGATCCTGAGAACCTAAGATCAAACTTTAACTGAGAGCTCCTCCACAATTACCTGGAAGTGAAGCTTATCTTTTTAGACACTTCCTTCTTCAGTCAAAATAAAAGCTGGGATTGTAGTGTTATTTTAATCCAGCCAATAAAGACAAAGAGCAGTATTTTGTGTCTGAATTATTAGAACAATCTAAATGAAGCTACTCTTCATGAGAGTCAAATTAATTTAAAGATAACAGTTTGTGAATGTTAGTTAGCTTTTTGCTAACACTATTTCTACTGGTATTGTAAGGAATCTAATGAGTCAGATCTAGGGTTGGGTTTGGGCTTACTGTGATCTGATCTGACTCCATATGGGACTGACAGCTTCCTCGGAATAGGTGTGGCACAAATCTGACATACAGGCATGAATAGGAGTGTAACGATACACAAAATACATTCGATACGTACCTCGGTTTTGAGGTCATGGTTAGGTTCATTTTCGGTACAGTATGGGAACAAAATGCAAAACATAAATTTGCTTGTTGTGTATTCAGAACTTTTGTAAACGAACAATTTATTGTAACATTATACAAAATATGAAAATAAAATTAAAATAGAATGCTTTTGTAAAGTGCTGCCTGGTAATAATTAAATAAATTATTCTCAAATAAACAAAATATATATAAAATAAGCTTTCCAAAGAATAAAATATTCTCAAACAAAAAATATATGAAATATTATAAAAATAAATTCCTCACAGCTTGTTAAATGCTTTTAACAAAACTTTTCCACAAGTGCAGAACTAACAGTTCCAGCATGTAGCCCTGTTCAGTTTTACTCAACCTTAATATTTTTTGGCCAGAAAGATTAACTTGTCCATATTGACTCCACTCATGAGTTATTTGTGAGTACAGGCTTTCATTGCAAAGCTTTAAGGACGACAATATGCACTTTTGGATGATTTATTGACAGTCGCGTTTTTTTGGACAGGCATCGACACAGTCACCTACACTGTCACTGTGAGCTCTGTAGCCCTCGTCTAACAGTTGTTGGCAGGTCGCAGACCCCGGCATCTTCGTGTGGAATAGTAGTGTTTAAGCCACGTCAAAATGAATATACATATACATGACTTAGATCGATAAGCAGGGTGATCGAAATGTTTTTCCTGGTTAGCGGACATGGCCGAGGACCCCTCTCGAGACGGGATTCTCAAACCACACCTCCACCACATTTGGGACCCTCACTGATAAAATGAACACCAGTTAAACTGTCACACCAGAAACATGTCGTTCTCCGTTGCAATTATTTAACCAGGAAGCCGAAGTGCTCCCAAGCAGGAGACTTTAGCGACAAGGGAGGGTCTTCAAGCTCCGTTTTCTCGGTAGCGTTAGCCATGACGTAAACGGGCCACGTGTAGCTGCAGGCGGAAAATAAACACACGCAACTTCCGTTCCGGGAACTCACCCGTGCACAGCCCTGTACCGAACCGAACATCCTGTACCGAAACAGTTCTATACAAATACATGTAATGTTACACCCCTAGGCATGAATAAAGAAGGTGATGGTAAGGAGATTATTTGGATCATTAGAATGTGTCTAATTTAATTTACAGTGAACCCTGATGTACACACACACACACACACACACACACACACACACACACTACCAGTCAAAAGTTTGGACACACCTTCTCATTTAATGAGGCGTTGGGCGGCCTTTTTTAATGTTTTTTTCTTTATTTTCATGACAGTTTACACTGTAGATTCTTACTGAAGGCATCAGAACTATGAATGAACACATATGGAATTATGTAGTAAACAAAAAAGTGTGAAATAACTCTAAATATGTTTCATATTTTAGATTCCTCAAAGTGGCCACCCTTTGCTTTGTTGACAGCACTGCAAACCCTCGGCCTTCTCTCAATGAGCTTCATGATGTAGTCACCTGAAATGGTTTTCAATTCACAGGTGTGCCTTGTAAGGGTTAATTTGTGGAATTTCTTGCCTTCTTAATGTGGTTGGGACCATCAGTTGTGTTGTGTAGAAGTCCGATTGGTACACAGCTGACAGCCCTATTTCAGAACTGTTAGAATTCATATTATGGCAAGAACCAATCAGCTAAGTAAAGAGAAACGACAGTCCATCATTACTTTAAGAAATGAAGGTCAGTCAGTCCCAGTGGCAAACCATGCCTATCGGATCTGCAACACCCCCCCCCCCCCCCCCAAAAAAAAAAAAAAAATCACAAACGAAAAATACCTGGTGTTATTTTACTGCTCCATCTTCAAGATTGTGTTGTTCTAGTTATGCACACAGCCGCACGCGCACACACACACACACACACACACACACACACACACTACCGGACATCACTTTTCATACTTTATGACCAATCATTTAATTTCATCATCATTCAAGTGTGTGGAAACAAAATGCAACCAGTTCAACGAGATGCAAGACTAGCAAAACCAGCAATAAAAAATCAGTTCCACTCACCGAGCCTGTAAGCCAAATGTATCGTTCCCAGCTGCCTGAAAGTGGCGCACATAGCCTGCTTTTGCGGGTTGATTGAGCTTGAGGTGTTCGGGCGTTGGGCGGCCTTTTTTAACAATGTCCATCTTTTCATTAAACGGTCGTCTTGAAAAGGGCACTGACAATAAATCCGCGATAATATCATCTCCACCTGCTGTAGCAATATCATCTTCACCTGTTGCCATTTTCAACGTCAGCTATCAATCACAACTCGTCAGTTAAGCTAGGTCTCGTGTGACTGAGCCAGCGGGCCTTCTAGAATACCCTGGATCTGCAGAAAGTCTTAAAGAATACGCCCACTGGCTACAAATCCAAATATGATTGGTTGATCAAACTGTCAATCCAAATGTACTCTCTCATTACATTTAATGGCCAGGGCCTTCAATAAAGGAAACAGAATACTCTGGATGGAGGATATTCTGCCAAGAGACACATAGAAAAATATCTGATTGGTTGAATTTTTTTTCCAACAGAAAACCACTCAAATGCGCAGTGTATGGACAGAAAACTACGGTAACAAGTCGGCGTCTTTGGTTCCAAACGCCGTGTCATTGTGCAATGCAGAAAAGGTGAACGGATGGTCTGTACATGCATGGTTCCCACTGTGAAGCATGGAGGAAGGGGTGTGATGGTGCTTTGCTGGTGACACTGTTGGGGATTTATTCAAAACTGAAGGCACACTGAACCAGCAAGGCTACCACAGCATCCACATGCCATCCCATCCAGTTTGCGTTTAGTTGGACCATCACCTATTTTTCAAAAGGACAATGAACCAAAACACACCACCAGGCTGTGTAAGGGCTATTTGACCAAGAAGGAGAGTGATGCGGTGCTGCACCAGATGACATGGCCTCCACAGTCACCTGACCTAAACCCAATCGAGATGGTTTGGGATGAAATGGACCTCAGAGTGAAGGCAAAAGGGCTAACAAGTGCTCTGCATCTCTTGGAACTCCTTCAAGACTGTTGGAAAACCATTTCAGGTGACTACCTCATGAAGCTCATCGAGAGAATGCCAAGAGTGTGCAAAGCAGTAATCAAAGCAAAGGGTGGCTATTTTGAAGAATCTAAGATATAAAACATATTTTGAGTTATTTCACACTTTTTGAATTGAAAACCATTTCAGGTGACTACATCATGAAGCTCATTGAGAGAAGGCCGAGGGTTTGCAGTGCTGTCAACAAAGCAAAGGGTGGCCACTTTGAGGAATCTAAAATATGAAACATATTTAGAGTTATTTCACACTTTTTTGTTTACTACATAATCCCATATGCATTCACTCATAGTTTTGATGCCTTCAGTGAGCATCTACAATGTAAATAGTCATGAAAATAAAGAAACACCATTAAATGAGAAGGTGTGTCCAAACTTTTGACTAGTAGTGTATACATATTACGTTAAGTACACATGCACACACACACACTCCTCACAGAGGAGCACTGTATTTAACTGCTGACTTTTCCTTCTGTGGACAACACACTACCCTCATGTCTGAATGTGTGTGTGCTCTATTGTAGCTTGCTATTCAGAAATAGTGAACGACCTCTTCGGACTGGGGTGCACACTCAAAATTTCTGAGACTCCAATAAGCACTATGTAGTTTTTTTCAGTTCAATTCAAAGTAAATTGAATTGAAGCGTGCGGGAGGTTGAGCGGTACTGGCTAGAGATGGTCGGGCTCACCTCCATGCGCAGTCTGGGCTCTGGAACCCAACTCCTTGAGAAAGGCTGGACTCTCTTCTATTCTGGAGTTGCCCGCGATGAGAGGCGGCGAGCTGTTGGCTTGCTTATAGCTCCCCAGCTCAGCCGCCATGTGTTGGAGTTCACCCCGGTGAACGAGAGGGTTGCTTCCCTGCGCCTTCAGGCCAGGGATAGGTCTCTCACTGTTGTTTCGGCTTAGGGAGGTGGGGAGCTGTTGACCTCAACTGGGGGACAATGTCGGGTGGTGGAAGGAATACTTCGAGGATCTCCTCAATCTCCTTACTGACACACCTTCCATAGGAAGCAGAGGCTGGGGAATCAGAGGTTGACTCATTCATCACTCAAGCCGAAGTCACTGAGGTAGTCTGTAAGCTCCTCAGTGCCAAGGCACCGGGGGTGGATGAGATCCGCCCTGAGTACCTCAAGTCTCTGGATGTTGTGGGGTTGTCTTGGCTGACACGTCTCTGCAGCATTGCGTGGCAGTCAGGGACAGTGCCTCTGGACTGGCAGACCGGGGTGGTGGTCCCAGAGGGTGTGTTCCAACTATCGGGGTATCACACTCCTCAGCCTCCCTGGGAAAGTCTTTTCCAGGGTACTGGAGAGGAGAATTCGGCCGACAGTCGAACCTTGGATTCAGGAGGAACAATGCGGTGTTCGTCCTGGCCACGGAACACTGGACCAGCTCTTTACCCTCCGCAGGGTGCTCGAGGGTTCATGGGAGTTTGCCCAACCAGTCCACCTGTGTTTTGTGGACTTGGAGAAAAGCATTTGACCGTGTCCCTCATGGCATTCTGTGGGAGGTGCTCTGAGAGTACAGGGTCGAAGGGCCCTCTATTAAAGGAGAACTTTGGTCGATTTAAACATGCAGCTTCATTGCTCAAGCTACCCTTGACTTGCCAGTACCGAAGACGCGAACAAATTTGGTCCAGCCATTACAGAGCTCCGTGAACGGAGATGTAGCATTGAACGCTAACAGCATGGGGTCAGAACTTTACACTGTGTTTTAAGCATCTTAACATGCTCCACATCTCACACCAAAAGTTATGCAACATCAGCAGACACCTTAGCACACAGCACTGTAGCGTGTATGACTCAAAATGAATAAAAAAGTAGTTAAAACAGTGTGTTTGTGCAAGGAGCTACTTACCTGTTTGTTGACATCCGCGTCTTCCGGTAGCTAGACCAAACTAGCATATCCATCGAGTGTGCACTTAACAGGCTTAACAGGCTATTGTAAGGCTCATGGCTCATGACAGGCTGTAACATGGACATGTACATTATGAACATAAACACGAGAATGCTGGAATACGTTTCCGTCTCTGCCAGTGAGGGAGTAAGTGCACGCTCGACAGATTGACTAGTTTGGTCTAGCTACCGGAAGACACGGATGTCAACAAACAGGTAAGTAGCTGCCTGCACAAACACACTGTTTTAACTACTTTTTTATTCATTTTGAGTCATACACGCTACAGTGCTGTGTGCTAAGGTGTCTGCTGATGTTGCATACCTTTTGGTGTGAGATGTGGAGCATGTTAAGGCGCTTAAAACACAGTGTAAAGTTCTGACCCCATGCTGTTAGCTGTAAACGCTAAATCTCCGTTCACGGAGCTCTGTAATGGCTGGACCAAATTTGTTCGCGTCTTCGGTACTGGCAAGTCAAGGGTAGCTTAAGCAATGAAGCTGCATGTTTAAATCGACCTAAGTTCTCCTTTAAGGGTTGTATGGTCCCTGTTCGAAGTGCATGTTGGTCTCAGGCAGGGCTGCCCTTTGTCACCGATTCTGTCCATTATTTTTATGGACAGAATTTCTAGGCGCAGCCACGGGCCGGAGGGGCTCTGGTTTGGGAGCCGCTGGATCTCATCTCTGCTTTTTGCAGATGATGTGGTCTTGTTGGCTCATTTGAGCCGGGACCTCCAGCATGTCCTGGGGCAGTTTGCAGCCGAGTGTGAAGCGGCTGGGATGAGAACCTGGAGGAGACCCCGAGGAAGACCCAGGACACGCTGGCCCTGGAACGCCTTGGGATCCTCCCAGAAGAGCTGGAGGAAGTGTCTGGGGAGAGGTAAGTCTGGGTGTCCCTGCTCAGGCAGCTGCCCCCGTGACCCGGCCCCAGATAACGCGGAAGAAGATGGATGGATGGATGGAATTAAATACTTCCATCCCATAAGGGTCAATTCATTCAAATTCAATTTAAATTGTTTCAGGTTAGAAAACTTAGGAAGATACTCAAAAACAGTGCGATTTATGGGATTATGAACCTTTTACTGTGGCTTGTCCCTGTGCAAATTTACCAAATGAGCACTAAATAATGATCGGAATGCTGAATATGTAGGCATTTATGAATCACACCTTACTGTCGGTGGTATTTTGGATGACGTCATTGTCAGGGTCTCCTGCCTCTGAGCCACTCTTCTGGTCGTCATCTTTCCCATCCTTTTTTAGGACATCCTCTCCAGAGGAGATCCTCGACAGCTTGGAGGACTTCTGCCACACACACACACACACACACACACACACACACACACACACCTTTAATAACTTTATAAAAGTACCTGAACTCAAATCTAATTACTTTTGGCTTTTGCATCTTACAGTTGTGCTATTTCCACCCCACTTAGCTACTGTTGCTATGCAATTAAAGCTTTACATTCTAGGGCTGCACAAATGCCGTTTACACTAATGACACTGGCAGTTGGGTTTTAAAAGATGGGACATGGATTTTACACAATAAATCTCCAATTTCTAGCCCGGAACAATAGATTTTTCCCTCTTTATCATTTGGTCTGAGTTTCTTAGTCAGCTCCTGCACACAGTTTATAGCATTAACATTATACACAGGATTACCATGGGTTACCAGGGACCTCGAAAACAACGATAATCCAGATGCTATCATGATCCGATATGCACCATTTATTATTCACAAACATGAATGTTCTTAACCACTATCTAACATCTGACATTTTCTCCAAGAACTGTTTCTCTACTTACTTAACTTAACTAAACAACAAATACGTAAGCCTTTGACACAATATGGAAAAGGTTTTCCCTGAAACCGCCGACTGAATAGGCTTCTATTTATGTTCATGTGTACTCAAGGCTTTTGTTTTTGTTATAAGGTTATGGGTATATATTTTAAATTGTAAAATCAAAAGTCCAAAACCTTATAGTTAACGTAGCGCTGTCTTACCTATACCGTTGGCCCTTTGCAGTCTCTGTCACTTAAACACTACCAGGTGATGTCAACTGAGTCTGTGAGGGCTCAGGCATGAGCCGCGCTACTCACGCTTCCAGTGTGTCGAGCCTATTAGGGTGCGTGTCCACAGTAGTGATGTTTGCCATGAGGCATTGTGATGCTTCTCATCTTTGCACGCTTGACCACAACAGCTACACCCTCCAACAACACTCACTGGCTGCACTTGATTAGAGGGACACTACTGGTGGGCCTTGTGCTCCAGGATTTCAAACCGAACCAACATGGTGGCTTGTTTGGAAACTTTCACTTATATGTCTTCTATTTCAGAGACTCTTGTGCTCACGTCTTTGCAGAGACCTTTCTACACCACAACATTCTGGATCAAGTTGTTGCAGACCATGTTCCAAGCTGACAAGTGCATGAAAATACAACCCAACTTTTTTTTTTTCAAATACAGTTATTCTAATGTTTTCTTAAATGTCCCTCAGCCATTATCGTTCTGATTACATGCATTTGAGACTGATTTAGCCATTTCTATACCACTTTTGATGTGTGTGTGTCATCACAGAAATCATTGGAATGCAAGAGTGCATTATATACATGTTCTTTACAATTGGATGGAAATTTTGAGTTATGTTAAGTTTTACACAAATTACTGTATGTATATTTTCAAGACAGTAGATTTGTTCATATTTTCAGAAGACCAATACTACAATTATTACTGAACCAAACTTCACGAATGTTTTTTGTGACAAAGTAGTGTATATGTCATAGTGTCCACGACTGTATCTATATACTAGAACACTTGTCAGGTAGACTTGTGGTCTCCAAAACTAACGCCAAGTTAATGTGCTACAAGCTAGAACATTAACTTAACTGGTTTGTTAACCTAGCTGGACAGTGCTTAGCCTCTATCTCTCTATCTGAGTATTATTTACCACTCTCATTTCTGTGACTGAGAAATATGAGACTGAAATACAACTGACGTTATTTATTACACTTACAGGCAGTAGTGAAAACTGCTGCTTGGAAAGATAACTGCATTGCATTCACGTGCACACACATGTAAAAAGCAAAATACTTCCATAAGCTCCATGAAAGAATTAAATAATAATTTCACCTTTGGTTAGTGTGCACATGCGTATGTTTGTGTGTGTGTGTGTGTGTATGTGTGTGAGACTGAGGGGAGGTTTTATGAACAACCAAATGATAGTTGCCACCTCTCACCACCCTATAAACAGTTCTTTTCTCAGCTGAATAGGTCTCTCATGTACCTCACCCACACATACACAGCGTTTCAATGATGTGACAGGGCACACACATCTGCAAACCGCTTCCCCACAGTGCCAAATTCCTTCAGATGCACCACATGTGCTGTGTGTAATGGAGCCCAGTTGCTAGGCAACAGTGGTTGCTTAGTGAAGAGGAGGATGCATGTGACTTTTTCAACCTGCTTCCATTTACAGCAGCAATGGCTTATGCACTAATACAGTAACACAGTGTGGCAGTGAGCCCTTCAAACCTTTTTTTTTTTTCCCCTTTCAAAATAAAGGCAAGGTCAAACAGAGGAGAATGGCACAATGAACAGTACCAGTAAGTGTAAGATCATCAGAAGCAGAGGCTGGTAAAGAAGCGTACATGGTCAGATGAAAGAAAACATGAGAAATACCATATAGTGGGGGTGCCGTTTAGCTCAGTTGGTAGAGCGCGCGTCCCATGTGCCGAGGCTCTGCAGCGAACCCGGGATCAACTCCCAGCTTGGGTCTCTTTGCTGCATGTCACTCCCCCTCTCTCTCTCCCTGTTTCCTGTCATATCTTCAGCTGTTCTATCAATAAAGCCATAAAAGGCCAAAAAAAAAAATATATAAAAAAAAAAAAGAAATACCATATAGTGACACTATAGACTAAGGTTCAGCCGAAATAAAAAACCCAGAAGAAATCAGCGAGTATATCCTATTCTGAAAAACCCTCAAACTCAAACCTCCATCAGGCCTGGTGTTTAGGAACACCATGGATGCCTCTGAGGAGAGACTTTGTGTGTGATCATTAGGAACCTTTAGATTTGGTCAGACAAAAAGTCACGCAAACTAGTTTGTTTGAAGCGAGTTAAACCTTGAAAAATGCCAGTGCCAGTGTCAACCTGTTTGTGCATGATCACACCAGAGCATGTACTCTTTAAGCAGTTCAGAACTTAAAATCCCCAAATGCCTATGTGCCAGAATACTATGCCTTCAATTTCACAGATCGATGATGATGTGTAATCAGAGTCTCTGAGGCTAGTTTTCCCTGTCAGTACCACAAACGTTTCACAGCTGATGACCTTGTTGGGACCCACAGATGAAATCATTCATTGTGGATTTCAAAATGGACTCTGAACTGAACTCAGTGTCCAAGAATTCCCCATTCTTAACACCTAGGTGCAAAATTCAGGTTTGGTCAGGGTGACAAAACCCCAGAGCATTCATTGTTCTCTCTCTCTCACTCAACGCCCTCTACTCCTTCAACTTCAGATCTTCAAGGGCTCCTCTCCACCGCCCCCCATGGGGCTGCCTGCTTTCAAGATCCCTTCTTCTGGGCCCAACAAGCTGTGGTGAACTACAAGCTGCACTGGCAGCAGGCCCAAAGAACTTCTCCTCACTGCAGCGACATGAGGTCCTGCCAATCTGAGGAACACCAAGCAGGTTAGCACCGATCTGCCATCCTTGCCAAGGAAAGGAGCGACCAGTTTCCTCCTCTGCCGACTTTCATCAAACCTTGCACAGCAAGAACAGCATTGTTCAACACTTGAATCCCAACCTTCTTCTGCAACCACCAGCACCTTCTCTTCAAAGACTGGTAATGTTGAACTGGGCTTAGATAGCATAGCATAGCACGGCTAAGCACAGGACTTTAAACTCTGGTTGATGTAATGAATTTGAGTTGAATGTATGTGTTCGTTCACTGTTGGTGTTATTGTGACCTTACGTCAAGTTATTAGTAGTTTGCTTTCCAAGACAGCTAAATCGACATTAGTCCAATAATGCTTCACACAGACAGAATCTCTGCATGCAACTAACCACCTTCTATAATCTGGCATCACGTCACACACACACATTCCTTGAGCCTAGAGCATATCACACCCACATGTGATATCAGTGACCGCCATTGTTTCTTCGTTCTGCCAGACACACCTACCTGATATAGTACAGGTTAGTTAGTTTGTGTGTTTCCATCTTTGTGTTAAATAAAAGATTTTTGAATCCTTCAACCATTACTAGCTGTTATGGTAAATTTGGTTGTAGTTATTAATTATTAACCAGAGTTATAAACAATTGAGTACATTTTTATGAGACTGCTTTAGTAAAATTGCTATCTTTTACCTTCTTCAAGGGTGGTTCCCCGAGGTGATTTAATGCAAATTGGATCATATTATTTATCATGATTAATAATTATCCCAAATAATAATTAATTATTATTGATAGCCAAATTTAACCTAAATTCCCCTTTTATTGTTGCATAAACACTCCTTAACTGTGCCTCGTGTAATGCAAAGCCCAACATAAATGCTGCCCCGTGGGAGGAAGTGTACTGTTGGCAATCATTCATAAAAGTGCAATATTAATTTCAGCATAATCTCAACAGTGCTAAAATTTAAGATTCACATCTTGAACCATTTAGCCAAAAGTCTTCACATTTAACCCCACTAGTCTACTACAGGAGTAGACATTGATTTGTACTTACAAACAATTGCAGTGTGATGAGAATTGATCAATCAAACTTATAACCCATTCGATTAACCAAATCTTTTAGGTTATTAACTGCCGCTTTGAGCCATTTGCTAATGCCACTATCAATTCAAGTTGAAAGTGCTCTGTAGAAATTCTGAGAATTTCTGTTCAGCATTTGAATATCCTGTATTCAATGCATTGTAGCCAAGCTGTTGATGACAATTTAAGTGTTCCTCGTGTTAATCACAGTGTGCCACCCTCCCTGTGATACAAAGAAGTTTATATCTGGCTGTTACTGCCTTGCATTTCAGCTTGAGTAAGAAGTGGAGCCAGAGAGAGAGCCACAGTGTGCTACCAGCCCTGTGGCACAGATGTTTTGTACTTTTGCTGTTCCTACCACGTATTTCAACCTAAGTCAACTTTAAGAGACAATCATCTGATTTGTCACTGCCCTGCATTCTAGTTAGTGCATGTTTAAGGTTTGGTAAACAAAGTTACGTTGTAAACTGTGTTTATCTTTATTGGCCACAATCTGTCACTAGTCACTAGATTGTGCCATAGCCACCCCTCCTCCACAGGAAGCAACCCCCATAGTGTAGGCCATAACACAGTTTGGTTAGGCTTGTGAACTCCCCCCAAGCGACACTTAAGAGTGTTTACCAAAGCAACACAACAGCAAACCAAACTGATCATTGTTTAGACAACTTGCTTAACAATGGAGAGCCCCTGTGCAGAGTGATTTATTTCTTCCTTGGCACAGAGTGTAAAACCTGGCTGGCCTGAATTCATTAGCAGGTTAAATCTCATTGAGTGCAATGAACAAATAGAGATACTTCTGAAAGGAGTCATCACCCGTAAATCGTCATTTCTCTCGTCAAGTCATGCATATTGGTGTTGGACCTCTGTTGAAACTTGCCTGAAAAGCTGGAGTTTGAAAGTGGCTTATTTTTTTCGCGTTGGCTCTTTTTCCGAACAGGAATAGCGCACAATAGTGCTCGCCCCCCATTCCGGCTCTGTCCTTCCTGCGGCCAATCAACGCGTGCCTCATTACATATTAATACAATGCACATCCGGACTGGTCAAAACCTCGCGCATAATCTCGCGTGAGAAAGTCGCAGTATGAAAAAGTGTCAGAACAAGCTCCATGTTTGATTTTATAAATTTTTTTTTTTCTAATAAGTTTTAAGAATTGATCCAAAGCGATCCAAGAGGGACTGGATTTGTAAAAAACCAGGTGATGACTCCTTTAAGGACAGGTGTGATACGCAGACCGCACCCAGAGGCCAATGGATGTTTGCTTTTGATCTTTCACAGGCAAACCAGCCTTGCTGTTCAGAGCAAAACAACCCTAGAACAGGAGGTAGAACACCTTAGAGCGCATAATTCTAGTCTCTTCCGTGAAGTTCAGATGGCTAATAAGAAAGCCGTGTGCTTTTTAGATGACCTGCACTAAGCAGAGTTAGATCTTTGTTCACACAAGGAGGAGTTGTTAAGACTTAGGTCAGAACATTTCTCCCCACCACAGTCGTTCAGCCAATGTGATTCTGGTTACTCCGATTCACACTCCTCCCTTGATGGAAGGTTAACTCCCTCTCCACTCGGAAGATGTGAACAATTCTCAACTAACCCTAAGTCCTTCGGAATGAAGTCAGTTCCTCAACCTCCACTGAGAGACAGAGATAAAAGTAACATGACTTCCCCTGTTCCTGAAACAGACAGTGAGGTCACAGGTAGTTTATCCTCCAGAAGTTACTCTACCCACTGCTCCCAGTCTCTGATGCATGACACCTTCATCAGGTCCCCTCCCTCTGAAAGGGGGACCAGATCACTCCAGGAGTGCCCCACCTCCTTTCTGCACCTCCATGAGCATGATAACAGCTGGCCTGCCCCTGCCTCTCAGCTAAAAAGAACTACAGCATGGGATGTCAATGTCCATAGGAACGCTAACTTAGAGGGCCCCCGCTTTAAAAAGCTTGAGTTTATGGCTAGGGACATTGAACATTTTAAGCCAGACAACTGTGATCACCATGTTGAGAATTACCTTAGTTCACTGGACCATTGTCTAGCTAGCCCTTTTTACACAGCGTCTCAAAATTATCTCCGGAGCGGTGGTTCGCCAATTCTCCGCCGATGGTGATTCACACAGAGCAAAGCATCTCTGCCTTCACGTGTGTAATTCACACAGAAAGCCGGCGCTGCATCTCCCTGAAGTCTCGGTCCGGAGGGCTGACGGTTGCGGTGATTTATTTTCATCACAGACACTCGGTGAGTTAAAGTTTTTTGCCGGTGACAGACGCTGTTTTTTGAGCAGAAATGTGAGGAAGAGTCGGGAGGACAGGCGGAGGACAACCAGGAGGACGGACGCTTCTCCACGTACAGCTGTGGTATTTGTTTTCCTCATATAAGTTGCCAAAGACAGTTACAGTTACTACCTTACTTTTGTTCGGTCCTGTAACGTTGCTTTGTGGGGCATTTCTCTGTATTTAGTTGAGTGAAGGACCTGTGCAGCTTTCAGACTGCACGACCGGCACGCCCCCGCGACGCGCCTCTCCGCATCTGAAACTTTCACACAGAGGAGGGTGCGGAGAATTGGCGCAGGATCCCCGCATGCAAATGGCAGTGTGAAAAAGACTGCTGACTTGCACCGTGAAACCCAGAGGGAGAAAGTTAAACTTGTGGAGAAGACCAGCTCCAAAGCTGTACGTAAGTTCATACAAACACAACCTTCTAGTGTCAGAGATGACTACAAGGAGCTTTGTCACACACTGTAAGAAGAGTTCTCTTCTATTGCTGATGAAGCCACAGGAATAGTTGCAGCCATCCAAGTAAAACATTCCCGTCCCGAGCACCCCAGAGATTATTACATATGTTTTAGGCACGCTTACTTTCAAGGCATCTTTCATCTTCAAGTCTTTTTTTGTGAAGAACCTTCACCCATGTATATGCCTTTACGTTGAAATGAACACGCGTCAAGAGAACCTCTCACTGAAGGAGATAAGGAAGATGACACAGGTGATTTGGAAAATTATAGTCAATTCCAAATCCAGTGGTAAGACACCTGAGCCTGCCTTCTCAAACACAACAGCGTCTCAAAAATCTCCTGCCTCAAAACGTCACCCTCCCAACAGACCAAAGGGGGGTGACAAAAGGACGCATAGGGACACAGAGCATTACCGCCACGTCCACCAACTGCATGTAATAGGCATGCAGACAAAAGGAGTTGTAGAAGGCCATATGCAGAAATCTTGGCCCAGAACTATGACCAGCCAGCAAACTAGTGATCGACTGATATTATCGGCCGATTTTTGCGTTTTTTTACGTGTATCGGCATCGGCCGTTGCGGGCTGCTGCATTCGCCGATCCGGCATTATTTACAAACAGGCGTCCACAGGCAGCTCCGTGTTGCTGGAGATGCTGCAGTGCACGGGCAGACCATGCATAGCCCCTCCCCCACTAGTAGAGTGCTTGAAGCCTGCTCTTCAACACAACGGTAAGTTTTAAACTTTCAAAGCTTTTAACTGTTTAACTTAGCTGAAATATTGCCATACACTTTGAAAGTGGAAACACGAATGCCAAATGCATGCTCTATGTGTTTTGCTTGAAACTATAACTAAGCAAGTTTGTGGGTCCAAATGGTAAACAGGAATGCCGAATGTCTCGTCTATAAAACTGCTTGCCATTGTGGCTATATGTATTCATTCGGTAGCTGTTACGAACACTGGTCACAGGATTAAGGAATGCCAACGTTGTTCCGTGGTTCCGTGGTGTTGTAGCTGTTTTATTTATCAACCACCTGGCTGGAGGTTTGGGCGCATGTGTGTGTGTTTCTCTCTCCCTCTCTCCCTACTTGGAGCAGGGAAGGAGTTCCCTTGCCATCGTGGTGATATCATAGCGCAACCCCCCCTCATGAAGAGCTTTAATGATGAGAGATATGTTTTATATGTAGTTGATTATTAATTAGTGTTAACGTTTATCATGTACCAGACAAGTGCACCGTGATGGCCTTACTATTGTTTAGAGCCATTTGCACACGTTAGCATTAGCAATCCAGTTCAATGGTGGTTAAGTTTTTCAGTCAGCATCAGCTACCAAACAGAAGTTTGTGTGTGTGTGTGCGTCTCACTCAGTGGGACACACACACATCACAGCAATATATGAGAGTGCTGCGCCGACTGAAGGAGAGCTTTTAAAACTTTGAGAAACAGTTTTATACTTTGTTGAATATTTATTCCTGTTAACGTTGATTTAGAACAGAAACTTGAACAGTTTGTTGCTTAATGCGCATCTGACATCACGTTATTTTCCTCTGCTAATCTATGTTCTGGGGTTGCCATTCTGGCAGCTTCTTTTACATTTTCGTTTAGACCTACTAGTGTGTCGTCTTGCATATCAGGTGGCATAGTAGCCTAAGACATGCTCATTTTATTTTATGTAGAAAAATTGAAACCATGGCAGTCTCAAATTACAAATCAAGCACTTTATTTCAATGGCTACTTATTTATTTATTGTTTATTGTTTTCTTAACTTATTTAAATGTATTGACAAAAGACATTCTGTGATGACCTGATTATATCTGTCTTATAATATGTCAGCAAGCAATGCATCATCAAGTCTGTGTTGTAGATGTGGAAGCCTTTTACCCTTGCACAGTCAGTCATATGCACCCATCCAGATGATGCACACATAATGTGGGTGATATGAATGTAAGATGATTGCACAAGATTGACACTGTTTTTGTTTATTCTTTTTAAATAAATGGCAGAACAGAAAACCAATCCAGTGTGGCAGCATTTCACAGAGCCTACTCCTTGCTCGTTCTACCTCACCTGTTTTTAATATTTGTTAAATATTGTTTACTTGTTCTTGTTCTACCTCACCTTTTTTAATTTCAACAAATGTTCCTTTTTTTTAAATTGAGACTCGTAACATTTGTTATCATCATTGTGTAATTTTTATGATGTAAATTGAGGGAGCAAAAGTAGAATCAGCTCCAAATATCGGCTCAAGAAAATCGGCAGTCTGTATCGGTCATCGGCTAAGGCTGATGAAAAAAAATCAGTATCGGCATCGGCCCTAAAAGATCCATCTCGGTCGATCCCTACAGCATACGGCTCAGAGGATGACCACAGCTTCTCTGACCACAGTTCAGTGCATAGTCATAATTCCTTCGACAGTGACAGCGGCTTAGAATTCCTTTCTGCATCCAGCTACTCAGAGCATTACAGACCTGAGCCACCGTTTAAGCCAAACTTAAACTCCAAGAGCCACAGAGTTAGCTTCTGGTAATTGACGACTCAATCCATCCCTGTACTGACCTTGAACGATAAGTAACTTACTTTCTTATAGTTACAACAGGAAACCTTGGATTTGTTAGCAACAGAAGCAAGCTCAAGTGTTCTAAATTTAATAATAGCCAAAAACCGTGCTAGTGAGACTAAATTCTGATTGGACAGACATCACTCAGTGCGTTTACATGCACGGTATAGTCAGATTACAGCCATAGTTCGACTATGCTACTCAATCAGACAACTGCAATTATCCAAGTATACATGCCGGTGAGAAAATCGGATTAATGTACCCATTTCAACTAGTGGTAACAGGGCCACCTCCGGCTGACCTCTTTACATCACCAACTGCCTCTGCATTCAAAAAAGATGGCGTACAAAGACATCTTTGTACACTTCGTATATGGTGTACATGATAATTACTCAAACTAGGTGCACTCTGGCGCTCTTTCTTGCGGTGATTTCAAAGGAAAGACGCCGCCGCCGCCATCGTCCGTCTACTTCCGGCTCACGGCCCCGGGGAAAAATCTTGTGCCTGCGCAGAACGCAAAATCCAATCCGTTCGCTGGAACGTATACATGCGGGAGTAATGCGACTATCAATTGAATAATCTGGGTGCTTTAATTCGACTATGAGAAATCCGATCCGGTCCGATTTTAGTCAGACTAAGGTGTATACATGCATCTTAGAAATCCCATCATAGTCAGACTAACACAGTAATTCGGTTTTCTTGAGTGTCATGTAAACGCACTGACTGTCAAACTTTGTAAATACACTTCAAATAGCTCCTTCATTGTATTTTGTTTTATTTTAGTTTTTTGTGTGTGAATTAACTGTTGTAAACCTTAGCTTAGGACACTGCATTCTGACCTCACAGAACAAGACATACACATCTCCTCGTCCAACACTGTTTTACAACATTACCACACTGTCAAACAAGAACCATGATACAGTCATTTGGACTTTCACATATGTGGCACCCTTCCGCAGAAAAACCTGCATAAAGAAGCAAATTCTAAGTCTACCAAAATAAGTCTGATTACTTTAAGTAATCAGCATTGAAATCCAACAAGTAAACATTTTGGACACTCCAGAATGACGATATCATTGTAGGTGCCACTCTCTGCATCTCACCGTAACAAAATGACATCACTAACTTTCCTGTTCTCACTAACCCAGAGATTAACTGAGAAACACAGGTATTGAGTGAATTCGGTGTCATAATCATAGTGTTTATCTGGATTTTCTTTTCTTTGCGTAACTTCTGTTCTTGATGTTCTGTTCATGATCCTTGCTTAGCCAAGATAGAGAGTTAGCCAATGCCCAGCTAATTAATGAACTGCCCAGATGTTACCAATATTAATGAACTGACAATGAACTCCTTCAAACTATGGATTATACATGTGGATCTGTGCTATCAGGATCCCACATCAAGCGACATCCTGAGACCAAAGAGGGGATGTTGGGACCCACAGATAAAGTCATTCATTGTGGATTTCAAAATGGACTCTGAACTGAACTCAGTGTCCCAGAATTCCCCATTCTTAACATCAAGGTGCAAAATTCAGGTTTGATCAGGTTGTCAAAACCCCAGAGCATTCATTGTTCTCTCTCTCTCACTCGACACCATCTACTCCTTCAACTTCGGATCTTCAAGGGCTCCTCTCCACCTCCCCCCACGGGGCTGCCTGCCTTCAAGATCCCTTCTTCTGGGCCCAACAAGCTGTGGAGAACTACAAGCTGCATTGGCAGCAGGCCCAAAGAACTTCTCTTCACTGCAGCGACACAAGGTCCTGCCAATCTGAGGATCTGAGGAACACCAAAGAGGTTAGCACCGAGCTGCTATCCTTGCCAAGGAAAGGAGCGACCAGTTTCCTCCTCTGCCAACTTTCATCAAACCTTGCACAGAAAGAACAGCATTGTTCAATACTTGAATCCCAACCTTCTCCTGCAACCACCAGCACCTTCTCTTCAAAGACTGGTAATGTTGAACTGGGCTTAGATAGCATAGCATAGCACGGCTAAGTGCAGGACTTTAAACTCTGGTTGATGTAATGCATTTGTGTTGAATGTATGTGTTTGTTCACTGTTGGTGTTATTGTGACCTTAAGTCAAGTTATTGGTAGTTTGCTTTCCTAGATGGCTAATTCGAGGTTACTCGTTTTTCCCTTCTTCAAGGGTGGTGCCCCGAGGTGATCTAATGCAAATTGGATCATATTATTTATCATAATTAATAATTATCCCAAATAATCATTAATTATCATTGATAGCCAAATTTAACCTAAATTTCCCTTTTATTGTTGCATGAACACTCTTTAACTGGGGCTCGTGTAATGCAAGGCCCAACAACCTCTACAGTTCATGCCAAATCTCAAACGGGCAAAATATAACATGAGAAGTGATTGAAATTGGTCCTTAATTCTAAAAATGTAGCCTCTAAACTCATTGCATCATTTTCAGGCTGGTTGTAGTTGTCACACCATCTTCAGTGCTCCTTTATACCTGAATTGTCCTCACTCCTGCATAAGAGTGTTTACCAGCTGAAGTACCTTGGAGGTGGCTGTCTTTTTCCGTTTGGATCTGGTCTTGTCCCCCTTCAGCTTCTCCTTGTCATCTTCCTCCTCAACAGAGTCACCCTCCTCTCCCTCACTGCTGCCATCAGCAGTGTTCCCCCCTTCTATTTCTGATGAACTCTGTTGGTGAATGGCCTGTGAATGAGAGATGCTTATCATTTCTTTATTGCAAAGTGGAAAGCAAAAATTACTAGTTCGACAGTAAGTGACGATTTCAATTTAGAAATTTGAAGCAGCAAGTTAATGAATCAATCTTACTTCCACAAACACTATCGGCTTTGAATAACCCTTTCAAATTTGTCTTACAGGTTTTGGCAAGGCAACAATGGGGCTTTGTTGAGCATCAAGCCTGTCTGCTGGCATCTCCTCATGTTTTCTCCCCCTGACGTCTCTCTGAACAATAGACACAATAGACTGCTGACTGACCTGATAGCCTGTGAACTTGACTCCAGGGTTGTTCTCAATCTCCCACAGGCCCTCGTTGAAGCCTTTTCTCTTGTTGGACTTGCCAAATTTGTCTTTATACTCCTTGTATGGCAGAAGATCCTTCGGGCCCAAGAATGCACTTCAGAAGGGGGAAGACATATTTACTGCTACTACTATCCTAAAATATTTTGTACTGTACTGTATTGTATTGATGTTTCATAAGTTACACCACCAGTAAGCACAGAATAATTGGCAATTTACACATGACAGCTGAAGATATAAAATCTTGCTAAAAATCAGAGCAGCTGGACAACTTCCAACCAAGACAATGCATTTAACTGTAATTATCTATACAGGTAAAGCCTTGCTGAGCCCATTTATTTTTTTTATTTTTTAAAGTTTGCTCATACATAGGCCTGAATGTCAAACTTCTGATCCGTACCAGTACTGAAATGGGGAATTGCACAGATTCATAGATTAGTTCATTAATCATTCATCTTTTATTTGCTGGACTTAATCAGGAAACATTTTAACTTTAGAAAAGATTGTATTTATTACTTTATTCAACACTGATGCATTTAGCAGTTAATTATATTTTGTTAAATGAAAAGAAAATGGTAAACCCTGTTCTCTGGGTCACATGATAACAGGTGTTGGTATATGATTGCAATCATATGACTCATATTTAGGTCACCTGATGACAACTGACACCTGAGAAACACTGTGGATGAAGACTGCAAGATGTGGTCAAAAGCTCCAGAACATGCTCATGTCCATGCTCATAAGTGGAAATTATTTTGTGAGACTATCAGCAATGCCAAGAACTAACTTCAACATGCAAGCTTAAAACATGCTGATATTCTGTAAACAAGGTATTGAAAAAACTACAGTTATGAATTGCATTGGCAAGAATATAAAAAAAAATCAAAAAAATCCTTGCATCAAAATGTGACGTGGCAGTCCTAATATGGTGCAACTGCATCACAGCTTCATTACAGTCATGTAAGTAAGAGTGGCAGCTCCCTTTCTCTATAACAACGTGAATCTAAGTAAAATGCCGCACATCCTGGAGAAAGGTGCTTACGTTTCATGGGTACCAAAGAAGAAGATGGGGTACTTGTTGGCAGGGGGTTTGACTGCTCCTTCTGGAAGCTCATCAATCTGAAGGAGAGGGAAAGAGAAAACAGTTACTGTATATTCATTATAATCCTTCAAGTGTCAATAAATTATCTGTTAACATCTACCAATAGACTTCTATGGAGCTGTGGTGAAACTGAGGTGAGTCAGGCTGAACCTACTGTAATACAGAGATGGTCATTGGAACTTGAAAGGTTAGAAATGAAGCCTGACACTCTACTGTTATCATACATAACATCTATTTATTGCAAAGGAGACTGGTGTATTACTACAGGTTACCTGAGGTCAACTGCAGACTAATTTATTCTATTGGTGACAGCTTAATGCAACTGCCTTAAATGACATACACGTTGAACTAATTAGTGAACAATATGAATATAAAAGAAATGCTATACAACCCCAGCAAGTGCTGACTAGAGCGCACTCATAAAATGGAGCCTAATAAATTTAACGTGTTTTCCTAATTTTGAAATGTCAACATTTTCCCTCAACCTAACGGAAAACAAATGCTTTTATTAGACGGTTGGGTCGTCAGTAGCAGGAAAACGCAGACCAAACGTGGCTTCGGAGTCAGACCAAGCGGAGTTCGGGGCACCGTATCATCCCTCCGATTTCCGCAGCGAAGCAGCGGCTGTATTGTGTAAATCAACCCCGCCTCCCTGTGCTCCCAGCCCGGCTGCAACACAGACTCACCCTCGCCGGCCAGTGCGGGTATCCCTTCATTTTAGCGAAAACCAAATCTCCTGCCGTGTAATCCCGCGGTCGTGGTCGAGCCATGTCTCTGGATAAAAAGTGAGCTGTTAGATGAGTTTTTAATCCTTTGCAGTTCTCCCCGGTGCCCTCAACGCAGGGCTAAATTATCGACCATCAATGTTTTTATATCAACACTGCAGTTTACACAGAAATAAATAATTAAAAAACGTAGAAAATGGGGCCTGGAAGCGGGCTATCCTCTTACGCACATATCCGTGTGTAAACGTAATCGAGAATTGCACGGTAGAGTATCTGTAAGAAACGCAAACCAGGTAGAGCGAAAGATCAAACTTCCGGTCTTTCGAAATAAAAGCATGTAATATTTACTCAACGTGTATTTGTTTAATATTATGGATTGAACGGGTGATTTACAGTTTTTGCCTAATGCTTAAACACTTAAATTGGTTGCTATGCCCAAAGCATCACAACCTCTAACTTTGGTGACCATGCCCTAAACAAAAGCACCCTGCAAACACAATATGCTTTGCACTGTGTTTGAAATTCTCCAACACACTTCTTGCAAAACACTACACACTGTTTTTTACATAAGACACATTGTTCAAAAAGGAAATCTCATGCAATCATTGGGAAAACACATCTATTTGAAATACAAAACACAACTAAAATTGGAAAAGCACACAGACTCACACACATGAAAACATTTAAAATCTAATTGTAGACCAATCAGTCTAAGCAATAGCACTACAAATACACCTGATGTGAGCTCAGCTCCTTTGTGCCAACTTTGGAAACATGGAGGCAGAAAGAGGAAAAGGGAGAGTAAGAGCAGCAGCAGGACGAGGAAGAGGACGGAGAAGGGGAGCAGGCAACCGAAGGAGACAAATATCTGATGACATGAGGGCCACTTTGGTGGATCATGTAATAAATCACAGCCTTACAATGAGGGAGGCTGGGCAGAGAGTCATGCCAAACCTGAGTTGCTACTCAGTAGCCTCAATTATTAGAACTTTCAGATTGGAAAACAGGTATGATTTGAAGTTTCCCCACTATAATGTACCAAAGAAATTATAGTATTGCACGTTGTTCAAACGCACATTGCAATACATTGCTGAATTACTGTAGGTCTATGGGTCTAAAGTACAAAATGTATGATGTTTCATTTTCTACAGAACTGCCAGACGACCTGCACAGGGTGGAAAGCAGATTATGTTCAGTGATGAACGGGAGGTGGCCAAAGTCAACATTGTTTCGGCAAATAACGAAATCTGGCTTCGTGAATTGAGAGAGCAGATCATCGCAGATCAAATAACCTTCACTGACATCAACACTGTCAGCATATCTAAACTGTCCCGCATCCTTAAATAGCACAAGATTTCACTGAAGCAGCTGTATAGAGTTCCATTCGAGAGGAACAGTGTGAGAGTCAAAGACCTCCATCATGACTATAAGTCCTCCCAGAAAAACATGTTTTTTTTTGCGAGTTTTTTGTGATTATTGTGGGCAAAAATCCATGATTATGCGGCACGTTTTCTTAAAAATGCGATGGAATATGCGGGATATTTATGCAATTTTATGTGATGAAATTGTGGGAACTTGCAAAAATCACGGGAACTTGCAAAAATTGCGGGAACTTGCAAAAACTGCGGTTTGATGAAAAAGAGAAAAAAAAAGTGATTCCCCCAACACCCTGTTCTCACTAGGCTACTACCTTAATGTAAAGAGTCATTTCTTATTAATTCCTATGATAAGCAAGCATACTACATCACAGAAAGTGCTGGGAATATTTAAGTTCTCATCTTGTTTTATTTCAGACCTTAATAAACACATGGCTCAAACTTACAAAACATTGATGAGTCAAACAAGTTCTGTAGCTTTACAAAAGGAATATGCTACAACTTCTGTAAAAATGAATAAATAAAATATAGAAAAATAAAATGTGTGCTTTCTGTTTTACAGAGGTAGCTGTACAAAACAGACATCTTCTATTAAAATAAGTGCTTCCAATGCACAAAGTACAATCTCTTACTGTTACGTAAATTTACGTACTACAAATATACTTATAGCTGTAAGGTTTTTGAAACTAGTATGATTTTTTTGTTGGCAAATGAGACTGATTTGCGGGCTTCATCATGGCTTCATCACGGGGTTTGCAGCTTTTCGACAATGTTCACGTCGTGTAATTACGTCGCTTCATAACGTTCCCATGGCAACAGGGGAAAATGGCTGCTCTTGTGTGAAGTAAACGCAACATTTTTCAACTTTCTGCTAAGATATATGTGACTTTTTAGCAATGAAAATACGGGGATTATGAAATCATGCAAGCCCCGCATATTTTGCGTGGAAATCGGCAAAGTGTGGCGTATTTGAAAAAATGCAGCCCCCGCATAAATATGCGGACTTTGCCTGATTATGCATTGAATTATGCGATCGCATAATCACGTTTTTCTGGAGGGACTGGACTATGTGCAAGTAAGCTGCCACCTCAAGGTCCTGAAGCAGCAAAGCAGCCCCAGACCATCACACTATCACCACCATGTTTGACTGCCGGTATGATCTTCTTTTTCCGAAATGCTGTGTTAGTATTACGCCGGATGTAACGGGACGCACTCCTTCCAAAGTGGTCCACTTTTGTCTCATCAGTCCACAGAATATTTTCACAGAAGTCTTGGGATCATCAAGATGTTTTATGACAAATGTAAGACAGGCTTTCTTTGTTCTTTTTGGTCAGCAGTGGTTTTCGCCTTGGAACTCTTCCATGGATGCCATTTTTGCCCAGTCTCTTTCTTATTGTTGAATCATGAACACTGACCTTAACTGAGGCAAGAGAGGCCTGCAGTGCTTTAGTTGTTGTGGGTTCTTTTGTGACCTCCTTAATGAGCTGTCGATGCATTCTTGGAGTAATTGTGGTAGGCCGGCCACTCCTGGGAAGGTTCTCCACTGTTCCATGTTTTCTCCATTTGTGGATAATGTGGTTAATCACAGTTAATTCATGATTTAACAAAGGGGGGAATGACCGTTTCACATTGGGCCAGGTTAGTTTGGATAGCTTTTTTCCTTTAATGAAATCATTTAATAACTGCTTTTTGTGTTTGTGTCAGGTTCTTTGTCCAATATTAAAATTAGTTTGATGATCTGAAACATTTAAGTGTAACAAAAAAAAAGAAATCTGTAAGGGGGCAAATATGTTTTCACAGCACTTTATCTCTGTGTACATGATCATAACAGTAAATGAGTTTCCATGTGCAAAGCGTAAACCACCCCCCTTACCATCCCCCGAGCACCACCGGCAGCAAAGCATTTTTAAAGGTTTTATTTAAAAACACAATTAGAACACAGGCATGCTGGCAGTCTGGCTAACAGACGACAGCACGCAGGAACTGGGAAGAGCTGGCCTTTAACCTTATGGCTTCGAGTCTCTATCCATCAGCTCCCTGGACAACCTACACTCACTCAAACACACCTGCAACCACACACACACACAGCCACATGCAACCACACACGCAACCACACACACACACACACACAGTGTTGGGGAGTAACGAATTACATGTAACGACGTTACGTAATTTAATTACAAAATGTACGTAATTGTAATCCGTTACATTACTGGGAGAAAATATGTAATTAAATTACAGTTGCTTTTGGAAATTTCAATGATTACAACTTAAGTTACATTTGAAAAATCCCCGCAAAAGCTCGGATTTATCAAATAGTTTTTCGCCCCCCTGGATTCATGTTTGTTTTTAGTTATTTTCATATCAACATCCTCCTGCCAAAACTGACGCTTGTGATTGGCTCTCTCTGGTCATGTGCCATTCGACTCAACCGACAAACCGTACGGCGGCAGTCAGACTCAGCAGCAACAGTGTCGGCGGCGCACATGATGTTCCTGGGCTGGAAATACAAAAAACACTTCATACAGACAGAGGCTAGGCTTCCCTGTATTACAAAGGTGGCTCTCTTTTAACCCGGCTACATCACCATGGTAACTTATGCTTAGCTCATAACCTGGTCCCGACCAGGTTCTGTTCAGAGTTTAATAATAAAATCAGCTATAAAAGCGCCGCTGTTTCACTATTTAACTCATTTACAGCTGACGTCACCTTTACTTTGAAAGTCCAGTCGAGCTGGATCAGAACGGAGCATTTGTACGGAGGTAGAGATCGCGCTGATCCGCTGCTGTTTACTTTCTCTCTGAGCGTCTCTACAGATGTTCAGCTGAGGGGATACGCTGCTCAGCTGTTGATCCGACTCGCGTCAGGAGGTCATTTATTAGGCTATAGCCTATTTACTTTTATATACAGTCAGTCACCACTGAAAGAAGTTGTGCGCTCGCAGCAGGACAGATAATTTAACTTAATGTGGCCATGAATAAATTAATTGTTTCGCCTGTTATGTGTTGCCCAAACGCAAATCTTGAGTAGGTCTACTGTGTTTTCTCACATTTAAAAAGGTCTTTGTACAGAGACAACATGAGATTTGCTTGTAGTTACAGCACCTAAAAAACCCACTGTAACCTATTTTCATACGCACACCCAGCCTCGCTTTCAATAAAACACACACTGGCATTTTATAATTGCGATCAGTGAAATATATGAAAACAATATTTAACACAGTTTAAAACAACAGTTGTTGTTGCTCTAAAGCTTCATATTTAAAAGCAGCTCAATGTAGAGCTGTCAGAAATTAAAATCAGCCTCCTCTTGTCATATTTGCAGCAAACCTGTTGCTTCAGGCTGTGATCAGGCTTTTTTGTATTGCTCATACTCTCTCCATTAAAACAACCTGCTCCTCTTGGCTGAAATCAGCCCGTTGTCGCTCTATTTAGTGAGGAAGTGAGCCTCCTTCGCAGTACAGGCCTAAGGTCAGACTCATAATATATGGTTAAACCTTTGAACTGAAAGGTTTATCACACTATAGGTCTTAAAATGTGAAAATGGTTAGCAGTTGAGAGATTTCATTCAAAATTAAGAAAAGTAATCATAATGTAATCAAATGTAATTAGTAACATTACTTTGAGAAAGTAATTGAAATAGTTACACTACTATTACATTTTCAACAGGGTAACTTGTAATTGTAACCAACTACATTTCCAAAGTAATCTTCCCAACACTGCACACACACACACACACACACACACACTTGTAACCATGCAACCACACACACTTGCAACCACACACACACCTGCAACCATACACACCTGCAACCACACACATGCACCTGCAACCACACACACACACAAACACCTGCAACCACGCATGACTGATTGGGAAGAACACTGTTTGCATGTGGCTCAGTTGGTCAAAGACCATTTGGATTAGCCCAACAAAATTTTTAGAAATCAAACTCACATCTGTCTGCTGTTTACCCATACTGATGATTACATATGACAAATAGTTGACAATCATAATTTGAATGTAAGAAGTCAGATGTTGGAAATGACCTCAACACTGGGGACATTCTACTGTGATGTACGTTTACAGCTCCTGACTGTCACATAGCACCTGCTCCCTCAGGATGGCTGCATTCTTAAACTTGATGGGCCAGCTCTTAGTCTTAAAAAAAAAACTGAAAAACACACACATGCCTGTGGATATCATTCCTACATGAGTTCACATTCATCACTATCACAATAAAGAATGATCCAGGGAAATAATTAGCAATCCCCTTTTTATTGGGAAATCCATAAAGAAGAAACAAACTGAGTTGTGAAACAATGTGCCCTTTACAGTTGTTTCCAATTGCTAAAACACAATTTTGCAAACTAGGCTGGTTTTATCAAAATACTTAACATAATTCACAAAACCACACACCCAAACTAGAAAATACCTCATATGTCCTGCAAAATGAAGCACTGCGAACAAAACTACATATAGCATTATCAAAAACACATTTTTGCACCAAATCGCACACACTTCATTCGTATTACCTGATTATTGTCTTACCAACTACACACTGTTGGGCATAATGAAAAGCACTCTTGTCTTTAGTATGCTTTGCCATAATACTAAAATAGTTCAAATTGTAGAGAATTCTTCAGAATGTTCACATGCACAGAAATATTTGCAGATACACACACATGCTGTTGAAACACTTATTCTTTTTTTATTTTTCACCAAGCAAGTCAGTGCAACATATGCACAGCAGATATATTTACATTGGAGTGAACAAAAATATGCTCACAAAACAGTTACAGTTTTTGCGTTTTGCAAAACTTGGCTCATTGTATCAAAACTATACACACAAGCAAATAAGACGCACCCCCGGAAATAAACCATTCACATCTATGTCAAATTGAAACATTACTTTGTCAAAATGTCACTCTGATGAAAAAATGATACCCACTTGCATCATAAGAATACACTTTCAGATCAGCAGCAACACATTAGTCTACTTCACATAGAACACTGCAGTCTTTCGTTTTCACTGTTTTTATTCAGTTCCACAGAAGGCACGTTGTCACAACAACCAAAAAATGAAATACTCAATTCAAAATCATTACATTACAGTAGTTTATTTAACAGTACAGTAAATTCAGTTAAAGCAACAATAAAACAAAAATACGAGGCATGTGGGGAAAAAAAGGATCCTCTATAGCAGTGGTTCTCAACCTTTTTGAGTGAGTAACAGAACGACAATGGTCACTACATCCCATCTAGTGCTGGTAGTTGAGCCGGTTAAAATGTAAACAAATAACGCAAACTTTATTTTCTTTTTTTTCTTTCATTTTAAACATCTATGTTGCTGAGAGCTTAATAATAAACGCCCCCATTTTAAGGTTCTTTTTCCAAAATGACATACCGAAAATAAAAGCATGACAGCTCCCACATAGTTTGAGACTCAGGGATGTGCTTGGTACCATTGGAATGGTAACACCCTCAAGTTTTTTTCTAGAAGTGTAGGTGTGATTCTATGATATACTGACAAAGAGTTACAGAGGTTGGAACACAGGTTTTGGTTTTCGTCCAATTCAAATGTCAATAAACTGACTAAGATATAAGGGTTCAGGTATGTCTATGGACACAACAGACACAATTAGGCCATAGCCACAGGTTTCGGCTTGCGACACTCAAAATTTGAAGTCGAAAGACTAAAAAATTTATTTTTCACAATTTTCTAAAGGCATGTCTGTGCGTTTTGCTTGGGTCCTTTTTTTTCCAAGAGTGCCTACTGAGATTCAAAGGCTTATAACTTGAGAACCCCTTTACCTAGAAACATAATCTTGGTCTCAAATGAAAGCTAAGACCCTGGGGTTTCTTGCTTGTTCGACACTTGTAGCTAGTTTTGGGTAAAATGACATGGATATTCCCATTCTATGGACTCTTGGCGAACTATGAAAAAAAAATTGTGGCATGACGTTGTAGCTGTGGAAAAAGGGAACACTCCGAAGGTATGTAGGCATTCTTGCTTCTTGCGGTAGAGGGCTCTTTCTAATGTTGTGTCATGATGAGTTTAGAAGGCTATTACATGGTCTGGAAATAACTTTTTTGGGCTTAAAATAATCATGACAGTCTCAGCTTTCCAACAGTGAGTATATACTGTAAGATCTGATGCTTAAAACTATTAGCAAAAAAACTATTCGTTTTTACGAAGGGTGTTCGTTTAGTGAAGGGTGTTCCCATGTTGGAACGGTGTTCCTTTACATGAAAAAGAACATCATAACATTTTGTCATAACAACAACTTAAGACTGTCAGTCTGCTCATTCGGCCTCTTTCCTTGTCAAAGCAGAGATATTTTGTTAACAAAAACTCCTAACTCTATAAACGTCTTCTTCTTTTTTTTTCTTCACAAAGCCAACTAGCTGCAGCCACTATTTAATGTGATGGCTGGGCCTGCTTGTTTGAACACAGCAGCTGCATTCTTGGCTTTATGTTAGACACAGCCACGCGAAGATCACTCTCAACTCTGAGGAGTCGTGATCTGTATTTGTTTTTCATGTATGTCAGCGCAGAAAAGGTCACATCGGTTGCAGCTTTTGACAGTGCTGCGTGCTCTGTTGCTACTGACAACCAGAACTCTTCCAGTGCGCATGCTGAGAAAGCAGTCTGTAATGTGCGGTCAGAGGAGAGATCTAGCAGGGCGTCCTGCAGCTCTGATGGCAGGTGATGCGCGGTGGAGGTGGTGAAAGGCTGGCGTATCCAGTCGTACTTTTCCGGCGTGTCATCATTTGGGAAGTACTTATTGAAACTTTCAAGCAGGCTCCTGAGGTGAGAGGCAATATTTCCTTTCATAGTTTGAATGGTTATATCGTAACTCTCCATAAAGTCATCAAGCTCAGGGAACATTTCAACACTTCCCCCTTCCACTCGCACAGCCCACCGCTCCAGCTTTCTCTTAAATGCTGTGACCTTATCAGAGAGGATAAGGACATTTGTGTTTGGGCCTTGGAGGGACAAGTTTAAGCTGCTTAGTTTGTCAAAAATGCTGGCTAAATATGCGAGGCCCGCGACCCACTTTGGGTCAGTCAGATAGTCAGCAAGGGGAGAACTAAAGTCTGATAAAAATATGCGGACCTTTTCACGCAGTTCAAAGAGCCTCGTTAAAACTTTGCCCTTAGAAAGCCACCTGACCTCTGTGTGAAAGAGAAGTGCTTCATGGTCTGATCCCATTTCATGACAGAGTGTGGCAAAGAGTCTGCTTTGCAGTGGCCGTGATTTAATGAAATTAACAATCTTAACTGACGTTTGGAGAACATCATGAAGTTCTGGCTCTAGACACCTGCCAGCAAGTGCTTCCCTGTGGATCATACAGTACAGAAATTTCACATGGGGGGCTACCTCCAACACGCAGGCCCTCAAACCTTTTCTTGCCCCCTGCATAGCTCCAGCTCCATCTGTGCACACAGATACACAGCTCTCCCATCTCAATCCCTCTTTTTGTATGTTACTGTTGAGCTTGCTGAAAATGTCCCGTCCAGTGCATGTTCCCTCCATTGATGAGCAAAACAACATATCCTCGTGCATTTTCCCTTCATAGCTGTAACTCACAAAGGCCAGCAGCTGCGCATCTCCTGACACATCTGTGCACTCATCAATTTGCAGGGAAAATCTTCCACTCTTCCTCACTCTGTCAATGTTGTTTTTAGTTCTTGCTCCTTGAAAAAATCAGTTGGCTTATCAATTAAGCTGCTGTGTTTTGTCTCTAAATGTCTTTTAACCCTTATGTTGTGTTCTGGTCAAATCTGTCCAATTTAAAAGTTTTATCTCTGAAAAATGTACTTAATTTGATCAGACTGACCTAAGAGTCCATGACTTTGTCCACAAAGAGGATTTCAACACACAAAATAAATAGTATTTATTTGCATACAATTTTGTGTATTTTATTCAACTTTTGTACACTCTTGGTGTTCCCGGTCAAAAATGACCAGTCATTAGAAATGAATGAGGGAGACTACAATTAGTGTAAAAAACTGATCTCAGGTACATCCTCATTTGTCATATGGACACATACACACATGCATACACACACACACACACACACACACACACACACACACACACACACACACACACACACACACACCTTGGTTCCCAGGCAACCACCACGGGAACCACCACCATGGGAATTTTAGCCCAGAAGAGTCTCTCTCCCGTGGGAACAACACCTGTTCTCAGAAAGTTGTTGGAACATTGTTTCAATAATATTGAACTTTTCTCGCAGCTTTGGTAGCCTATATAAATGCTTTTTTGAGGCCTTGCTCACAATTCATTGTGTGGCAGCACCATGGCACGTCGATATGCCATAAGTGAGGCTATTGATTACATATGTGATCACCACACTGGTGAGGAGGAGAGAGACCAGGAAACTGACAGTGAGGATGGATTAGAGGAGGAAGTGGCAGAAGATGAAGACGACACAGAATATAATCCAGACCAAGAATTAACTGATGGGGAGGAATCCAATGATGAAGAGGATGGCCATGCTGAGGCTGCTATCACATTCAGGTCAAAGAATGGGAACTTATCCTGGTCTTCATCCCCAGCTGAGAACCACCTAACCCTTTGATCAGGAACACGACTAGTGTTACTTTATGTGACTGTATAAAAAAATTAAATGGTTTCAAAACAAATGTCCTTGGTAACTTTGACCCTAATTAGTCTGTGATGAACAATATACTATGTTTCATCTGAGTATTTTTTATAGTCAAAATAATCCAGAATTTATGCTTTTTAGAACTCGAATTCAAGATGTATACACTCAGATCAGTGAGGTATACAGGCCATAAATAACAAATAGAAGTTCAAAACTTGTAATGTTCACAAGAACTGAAGTTGATAAAAAGATCTAACACAACAAGTGGTGATAATATATGTATTATACAGTTTTTATGATGAGTTTAAATGGGACGGTCATTTTTGACCGGGAACACAAAATTGTTTAACATGAAACGAACACAACATGAGGGTTAAGTTTGACTGGCTTCAAGCTCCCTTGTGCCAGCACCTCAGAGCAAATGACACACTGTGGGTAGTCAATGCTGTTTTTTTTTTTGCAGGAAAAGCCATATTTCAAAAAGTCGGGCTGATATTTACGGAGCCTCGACCCTTTATCAGCCGCCGGTGTCGGCCCCAGTGCCATACGTTTCTCAGGTGGTGGTTCTGGTGGCTGATCTTGGGACCCCTGCTGCTGCTGCTGACTGTCGTGTGCTGGAACACTTTTTCTCTTAAGCCATCGATCCATTTTTCCTGCTAGCAAACTTGCTGCAGCTGTGGCTTAAACAACCCGCCTGTTTTTTTTTTCTCTTTTTCTTAGTTTTTTTTTTTCCCCCACTGTACTTCACTGACCAGAATCTCACACGCACAGATCAGAATCATACAAACACCGCGTTGATACAATGCATTTTGGACAAACAATGAAGCAGAAAACAACTAAAACAACTCTCTGTTTGAAATTATGTGATTTAATATCAATGTGACGACCCTTCGGCTACTGTTATAATGTTTAAGTAGCCTAATGTTTAAGTTTAAGTTCTGCGATTTCAGACTGTCTGTGAACGCGTATGGCCTTATGTGGTGATGAGGTGAGGGGCGGGGTAGAGAGAGAGCTGTGTCTGTATGTGTGAATGAGAAGGTGTGAGGGACCAGAGTGGTCTCCCCACGAAAAGGAGATTAGGGCAAGCCAGACTCAGATGATGAAGGTGGAAAACAGAGCCAGCAAAGCGTCAGGTGCCTTAAGAACAGGCTTTTTATTTTACAAAAAAACCCCAATAAAAATACACACATACTCTGAGGACAAAGTCAGACAAACAAAACGGCAGGAACATAGCCTCACACCAGGCTACTTCCACTCAGAGCTCCAGAGAGCTGAATGAAGCTCTCTTAAATATGGCAGCCTGCTAAGCCCAATTGGGGCAAACCATTAATGAGGGGGAACACCAAAAACCCTAATGGTCCACCCCTGACATTATACACATAAATACACCTCAGAATAAACAATACAAAATCCCCTTGTGACACAGACAATATTTCACCTGACAAACCAAAATCTCTGAATAAGGATCACCCAAACCAATCTCTCTACGAAAGCAGTGAAACTCTGTCTGTCTGTCTGTGTGTGTGTGTGTGTGTGTGTGTGTGTGTGTATTCCTCAAATATCTCTGCGGATCAGGATCAGGCTGACCTGAGATCTTCAACATGGCTGCTGCATGGTTCAAGGGTGTGCGATTTCGCATTTGTTTGGACTGCAATGATACCGTGAATAAATTATTTCATAAATGCTTTACAAATTCCATGAGCATTGTCCACTGGAGCCACCATTGTCACGTGCGCACCAGAGCCAATCACTGCACACCGTGGCCATGTGCGCACCAGAGCCAATCACTGCAGAGCTCAAGCCCACGACATACCTTAAGAAACAAGCGAATTATACCTGCAGCGGCGCGAGCTGGACCGGGATTTTGCCAGCGGTTCAGTCCCGTTCTGTGCATCTAAACTGACTGTTGTGGATTAATGAGATTAAACAAGTCCAGACCAAGTCTGTTGGGGTCTGAGGAGATCCGGAGACACGCGGACAACAAAGTGGGATCGGAATCTGTGGATGTTTGTGTGTAGCTAGCTGCTAGCCGCTAGCCGACCTACACGGCCTACCTACCGAGTCGACAGAGCGGACGCACTGGCACGTCCAAAACCAGACTTAGGGTAAATAATGTCCAACACGCTTTTTTGCGAAACATTGCCGTTACGTTTGCTTTATGTCTGGTGCAGGAAGAGACAGTAAAAATGTGCTTTTGTCACAAGTGGATTTATACCTGCAGCGGCGCGAGCTGGACCGGGATTTTGCCGGCGGTACGGTCCCATTCTGTTCTGTTCTGTGCATCTAAACTGACTGTTGTGGATGAATGTTGTCTGTTGGGGTCTGAGGAGATCCAGAGACGCGCGGACAACAAAGTGGGATCAGAATCTGTGGATGTTCGTGTGTAGCTAGCTGCTAGCCGCTAGCTAGCCGCCAACAGGGTGGCGAGACAAGAAGTCTGCCACAGTGTTCGGTACTGCACCGTAAAACGGTACGGCTGCAACGCCAAGAACCAGCGGGTAACACGATCATTGGAGTCCTCCATGCGGCCCAACCACTGCAAGCCGCGGTGGTCAGTCTCCAAGGAAAAGTCTCTACCACGCAGGTAATATTTTAAGGTGTCCAGTGTCCACTTCACAGCCAGGCACTCAGCTCGACTGCTGCGTACCTGATCTCCCGGGGAAACAGTTTGCGGCTAATGTAAGCCACAGACTTCCGATCGTCCCCCTCACCTTGAAGTAGCACTGCCCCAAGACCAACACCAGAGGCATCAGTCTGGACAGTGAAGTGCTGTTCAAAATCAGGGCTCTGGAGCACTGGGTCCTTGCAAAGCGCTCCCCCTCAAGTCCAAGAACGCCTGCTCCTGCTCCTCCCCCCACTGGACCTAGGAGGAGCCCGATTTCCGGGTCAAGTCTGACAAAGGTGCCACTCGACGGGCAAAGTCCGGCACAAACCGGCGGTACCAACCCACCAGTCCCAGGAAAGACCAGACATCCTTCTTGGTCAGGGGCCGTTGACAGTCCAGCACCGCCTGAACTTTGTCTTTCTGTGGATGCACCTCCTCCTTTGCAAGGGCGCACTTCCGCGGGTGGATGGTCAGTCCCGCCCGCTGGATGCGCTGCAACACTTCACCTAGATGACACAGATGGCCTTTCCAGGTGGCTCTGTACACCACCACGTCATCAAGGTAAGCTGCCGCAAAAGAGTCTGTACCAGCCAACACAATGTCCATAAGTCTCTGAAAACTGGCTGGTGTCCCCTGTAGACCAAAGGGCATCACAACAAACTGGAACAGCCCCTGAGGTGTACGAAAGGCTGTGTAAGGCCTGGCCTCCTTGGTCAGAGGCACTTGCCAGTAACCCTTACACAAGTCCAATGTAGTGATATATGATGCTTTGCCAAGGCGCTCAATCAAGTCCTCCAGTCTTGGCATGGGGTAAGCATCAAAATGTGACTGGGCGTTCACCCGACGAAAGTCAGTACAGAAGTGCATGGTGCCATCTTTCTTGGGCATCAGCACCACTGGGTTGCTCCATTCACTGAAGGACCTCTCAATCACCCCCAAAGACAACATCTCCTCCACCTCAGTCTTGAGGGAGGAAAGGAGACGCTCAGTCACCCGGTACATCCGCTGCCTTACTGGGGTTGTGTCTTTGAGAGGGATGGAGTGCTCCACCACTGTGGTGAAGCCCGGCTTCTCCTGGAAAAGGCCAGCAGGGATGATTGCCTCCAGCTCCCTCTGCTGGCTGGAAGTCAGATGAGACATGTCCAGGGCGGCTGACTGCTGGCCGGTGGGGAAGAACTGCTCAGGATTCTCCTCCTCCTCCACCACAGCCTGCACCCTGAGCTGCAACTCTGGCTTCCTCTCATGCCACTCTTTTAGAAGATTGACATGGAAGGTTTGCCTGGGTTTTCTCCTCCCAGGAAGGTCGATCTCATAGGTGGCTGGACCCATCTTCTGCACCACCTCATAGGGCCCCTGCCACCTGGCCAGCAGCTTGTTCTCTGAGGTGGGCAGGACCTGGTAGAAGGCTTCTCTGCCTGGCTGCCTTGTCATACCAGGTTTTCTGGTGCGTCTGGGCCTGCCCCAGGTTCGTCCGTGACAGCTCAGCCATCTCCTCCATCTTGTCCCTCATCTTCAGGACGTCGGCCAGAATGCTGCAGGTCTCGGGTGACCTGGGTCCCTCCCAGGCCTCTCTCAGGACGTCCAAGGGACCTCGAACCTGTCGACCATAAAACAGCTCAAAAGGTGAAAAGTCTGTGAAGGCCTGGGGGACCTCACGGTAAGCAAAGAGCAAGTAGGGCAGCCAGCGATCCCAGTCTTTCCCATTGGCTGCCACAAACTTCCTCAACATGCTTTTCAGAGTCTGGTTGTACCGCTCTACAAGGCCATCGGTCTGAGGGTGGTATGGAGTGGTTCTGATGCCCTTAATGCCTAGCAAACCATAAACCTGCCTGAGGGTCTTTGAGAGAAAAGCGGTTCCCTGGTCAGTGAGGACTTCCTGTGGGATGCCCACCCTGGAGAATAGCTGCAAAAAAAGCCTGTGCTATGGGACGAGCAGAGACTTTGCGCAGGGGGAAGGCCTCTGGGTAACGAGTGGCATAATCACAAATTACCAGGATGTACTTGTAGCCTGTTTGAGTTCTCTCCAGGGGGCCTACAATGTCCATCGCTATGCGGGTAAAAGGTACCTCAATGACAGGAAGTGGCTGAAGGGGATGAGGGCTAGTCTTCCTGTTGCTAGTCAACTGGCATTCAGGGCAGGACTTACAATAGTTCAGCACATCACCATAGAGCCCTGGCCAATATGAGATGGCGGCGCGTGCAGACGCAGCGGCTCGTAGCTCCCGTGTTCACGTCTTTGTTTATTTATTTTCTATTATGTTTACATGTTATGTTCACCACACTACTGGAAGCTTGGACGCAGTACAGTAGTTTTGAACTGCGGAACATTGGGGTACAGTTTGGACTCCACACACCCCCAAAATCGGACTTTATTCCGCTGGAGCTGTTATGGACCCCAGAGCTCAAAACGACCATCCCCCCCTGCTGCCAAGGTGATGGAGAAGACGTCGTAAACAAAAGAGAGGCAAGAGAGCCAGGATGCGTGCTAGGCAACAAGCTTACCCACACAGACCAGCGCTCCCCAGTCTTTTCCTCACCAACACCAGGTCTCTTGCCAACAAAATCGACGAGGTGCGTCTGCGGATTGTCTCTCGACGAATGGACAGCTGTGTCACCGCTGTCACAGAAACCTGGCTGGACAACAACATCCCAGACGCAGCGGACAGGACTGCAGAGGTAAGAGCAGAGGCGGTGGTGTGGCGCTGTATGTGCACAGTGCCTGGTGTACAACCATACACACCGTCGGCACATTCTGCTCTCCTGATTTGGAATATCTGGCGGTGAAATGCAGACCCTTCAAGCTGGTGAGAGAACTCTCGTCTATTGTGATCATAGCCGTCTACATACCACCGTGGGCTAATGCTTAGTTAGCATTGGAGGAGTTATACTGCCTGATTAGCGGGCAGATGAACGCCAACCCGGAGATTGTTTGATTGTGGCGGGAGACTTCAACCATGTTGAACTAAAGGCTGTGTTTCCCAAATTCAACAAATACATAAACTTTCCAACTAGAGAAAATAACACCCTGGACCAAGTGTACAGCAACATTCCTAGAGCTTACAAGGCTGCAGCAGCTCCACACCTGGGCATGTCAGACCACATCTCTGTGGAGCTGATCCCTGCCTACATGCCTCTAGCCTGCAGAACCAAACTGACCATCAGGGCAGTACAGGTCTGGACTGAGGAGGCCTCCTCTGCTCTTCAAGACTACTTCGAGCACACAGACTGGAGCGTGTTCGGGGAAGGGGCAGACCTGGAGGAGTACACGTCCTCTGTACTGTCCTACATCCAGTTCTGCACTGATGCTGTCCTCCCCTTGAAGACCATCAAAGTGTTTCCTAACCAGAAACCATGGTTTGACAGCACAGTAAGATCCCTGCTGAAAGCCTGTGATGCCGCCTATGGGTCTGGAGATAGGCTGACCTACAGCAGGGCTCGGTCAGAACTGCGACGTGGAATTAAGCAGGCCAAGCTCCGGTACCAGCAGCGCATCAAAGAACACTTCAATGACAACAACCCCCGGAACATGTGGAGAGGCATCAGGACCATGAAGGACTACAAACACAGCAGTCAGCTGGCCAGCCGCGACCCCACCCTGCCTGACACCCTAAACAGCTTCTTTGCCCGCTTTGTCACGTCGAGCAGCAGAGAGGCCGCACATCTCCCCCGGCCAGAAGAGCAGCACCAGCCCTTGTCCTGCAGCAACACCAGGTGAAGTCCACCCTGAGGAGGATCAACACCCGGAAAGCCACAGGCCCGGATAAGGTGTCAGGCCAGAATCTGAGAACGTGTGCTGACCAGCTGGCAGGAGTGTTCCTGGACATTTTCAACCTGTCCCTGCAGCTGGTTATGGTTCCTGTGTGCCTCAAGTCCTCCATCATCACACCGGTACCCAAGAAGACATCCATCACCTGCCTGAATGATTACCGGCTGATCGCTCTGACCCCGCTAATCATGAAGTGCTTCGAGCGGATCCTTCTGAGGCACATCAGAGACATCATCCCTGCGGACCTGGACAGCCTTCAGTTTGCATACAGAGGGAACCGGTCAACAGAGGATGTCTCCATCACCCTGCACACAGCTCTGACTCACCTGCAGCATCCCAACACCTGTGTCAGGATGCTATTTGTGGACTTCAGCTCAGCTTTTAACACCGTCATCCCGTGAGGTGGGTCTGCCTGCGTCTCTGTGCCAATGGATCAGAGACTTCCTCACCAATAGGCCTCAGGTGGTGAGAATAGGGGACACGACATCGTCCTCTCTGGTCCTCAACACAGGCACGCCGCAGGGCTGTGTGCTTAGCCCAGCCCTCTTCACCCTGTTTACACACGACTGCACTGCCATCCACCCCACCAACTCAGTTGTGAAGTTCGCGGACGACACTACAATAGTGGGTCTCATCTCGGACGACAACGAGACCCACTACAGAGACAAGACCCAGCACCTCACTCAGTGGTGTTCAGCCAACAACCTGGTGCTGAACACAGGGAAGACCAAGGAGGTCATTGTGAACTTCAGGAGGTCCAGGAAGACGGATCACACCCCCCTTCTCATAGAAGGAGAAGTGGTGGAGCGAGTGGACAACATCAAGTTTCTGGGCCTCCACATCACATCTGACCTCTCCTGGTCCACAAACACCTCCCACCTGGTGAAGAAGGCACAACAAAGACTCTTCTTCCTCAGGAAGCTAAAACGTGCTGGACACTCCTCTCGGCTGCTCGTGAACTTCTACAGGGCCACCATTGAAAGCATCCTCTGCCTCAGTGTGACAGTGTGGTATGGCAGCTGCACGGCACTGGAGAGGAAACAACTGGCATGGGTGGTAAGAACTGCTCAGGGCATTGTGGGCTGCCCCCTTCCAGACCTTGACTCTATATACGCAGGCCGGGTCACGAAGAGGGCCAGATCCATCGCCACGGACCCCAGCCACCCGGGCCACAGACTGTTTGTACTGCTACCATCAGGCAAGCGGTACAGAAACATACGGACTACAACAAACAGACTAAGGGACAGCTTCTTCCCCAGAGCTGTTAGAACCATCACCCCCTGCAGCCTCCCTCACACACCCCACCACCCCTCAGACACTCACACACAGACACCTCCCCGACAGCAATACACATACACCCATCTCCCCCTGCAGCCACACAAGGGCATACAAACACACACCCCCCCCCCCCCCCCCCCCCCCCACAGTCACACACACTTTCCCCCCCATGCTGCCACACCCAAGCATCCCTACCATGAACAAGAGACAACCACCTGCACCCGCACTTGCCACCTTCACCCTATTCTGCTGCTCTGCTGTACTGTACTGTACTTCTACTACATCCATTGATTGTATTGTATAGTACCTATAGCATTTCTACAGCACTCCACAGTATTTTATTGCATCCTTGTTGTGTCCTATAGTATTTTATTGCATCTTATTGTACTTTCATTGTAATTTATAATGTTTTATTGTATTTTATTGTATTTTCTTGCACATGGGAGCTGCAAAGCCAATTTCATTGAACATGTTCAGTGACAATAAAGACAATCTACAATCTATCTATCTAGATCTACAATCTACAATCTGTCTACAACCTGGCTGCGATTCTTTCATGGCTCTTGGTGTTGCTTAGATGACCTGCCCAAGGAATCTTGTGACCCATTGCTAGCACCTGTTCCCTGAGTTTTTTGAGTACCACCAGCTGCTCAGCCCTGCCCTCTCCTGGCTGGTGATACAACAGTCCATCTTTAACCACATAACTTTCCCCAGACAGAGCAGGAGGGACTTCTGTCTGGACATCATCAATATGGAGACCCTGTCAAAAGCTTTCTGCAAAGTGGAATCATCCCTCTGCAGCTGCTCAAAATGGTCTGGAACCTCCCCCTACTCATCATCTGGCTGGGTAAGTGGTAGCTCCTTATTGCTTTCTACCGTCCCGACTAGCTTATCCTGTCTGTGCTGTCTGCAGGACTTCTTACCCCTTGTTCTGATGGGAGCAGAGATGTCCTCGTTAAACAAAGGCAATTCTGCCAGTTCATTGGGCTCAGGCTCAACAGTAGACTCTTCGGGCCCCTGCGCTAGGCTCTGGGACCTAGTCACCACCATACTGACTGGCTGGCTTGTTCGCACCAGCTCGGGCAAGACAAGGATGTATTGGCCGATGACCACCGAATGGCTCAGTCCCTCAACCACACCCACAGTCATCTGGTAAGTCTGGCCTCTGACCTCTAGGTAGACTAGGTAGACAGTTACGGGGTACTCATGTTCATCACCATTCACACACAAAACCCTTAATTTCCCACCCGGCACAAAGTCTCTCTTCTCCACTAGGTGGGGCTGTAGTAGTGTCTGTGTGCTTCCAGTGTCCAGCAGGGCAATAGCACTCTTCCCATTAACATGGACTGGTGCAGTCTGTAGCCTCCCCACAAAGCCTGTATCCCCTTCTTCTGGTCGTGGGACACAGCAATGGCTAGAGTGCTTGGGCTTCCTATTGGGACACTCTGGCTTAATGTGGCCCTCCTGATGACAGTAATAGCAAACCACTGACCCGCTGGATTTCTGTTCTGGATCTCTGGGCCTAACTGGTGGAAATGAACTCCGGGCAGGCAGTCTACTGGGCTCGCTAGTCTTTGGACCACTCCCATAATCAAACCCCTCAGACCTACCTCGTGCTGCTGATCATTGTTGCGCCTCCATCCAGAAGGCCTTGTGTCCACACCGAGCCGCCATGAAGTTCTCCACCAGCTCTGCCGCCCGCTGACCATCCTGGGGATCATGCTCCTTCACCCAGACTCTGATGTCAGGGGTCAGAGTACGAAGATACTGCTCCAGGATTAGTGTCTCCGTGACCTCGTCGATCGTCTTTGTTGCTGGCCGAATCCACTTGTTGAAGAGATCCTTGAGGCGGGTGTACAGCTCACGAGGTGTCTCTCCAGGCCTGACGTTTGGCTACCGGAACCTCCTCCGATACACCTCCTCATTTATCTCATACTTATTCAGGATGGCCTCCTTCACACGATCATAGTCCATTGCCTGGTTCATGTCCATAGCCACATAGGCACTACGTGCTCTGCCAGACAGGTAGGGCACCAGTAACACCGCCCACTCCTGTCTTTGCCAGCGGTACTCCATGGCCAACCTCTCAAATGTGGTTAGGTATTGTTCAATGTCATCCCCCTCCACAAACCTGGGGATTGCAGCTCTGGACCAGGTCATTGGTGCTACTGGAGCAGGTGCCGGTCCCACTGCTGCTGGTGCCATGGCTGCCGGTGCGTCTGCAGCAGGATCTGGAGCTGCTGCTTCTACAGGGGCTGCTGGAGCGCCCCCCAGTGGTAAATGGAGACCCCCTGGTTGAGGCCCGGGCGGTGGTAGAGGTGGACGCCTGCGGTCAGCATCTACATCATCCTGGAGCCGATTCAGCTGGATCTGGACACCATTCCAACGCTGCTCCTGTTTCAGTGCCTCCCTCTCCTGGGTTTGGAGGGTCTTGACCAGGAGCTGATGCAAGGTGGCCAGATCGCACCCCTCTGGCTGGTCTCCGCCCGATGCCTGGGCCCCGGCCTCGTTATCCGATTGCACCTCCTCTTCCTCCTCCTCTTCATCTCGGGTCAGCCTGGGGCATTCCATCCTCCCCAGGCCCGGCCGTACCAACGGCCTCGCATCCCAGCCCGTCCTTGCCTTCCACCTCTTCTCTCCAGCTTCTCAGATGGTGCCACAGATCCCACCACTGCCACTAAATGTGAGGGACTGGAGTGGTCTCCCCATGAAAAGGGGATCAGGTCAAGCCAGACTCAGATGATGGAGGTGGAAAACAGAGCCAGCAAAGCGTCAGGTGCCAAAAGAACAGGCTTTTTATTTTACAAAAAAAACCCCAATAAAAATACACACATACTCTGAGGACAAAGTCAGGCAAACAAAATGGCAGGAACATCGCCTCACACCAGGCTACTTCCACTCAGAGCTCCAGAGAGCTGAATGAAGCTCCCTTAAATATGGCAGCCTGCTAAGCCCAATTGGGGCAAACCATTAATGAGGGGGAACACCAAAACCCCAATGGTCCACCCCTGACATTATACACATAAATATACCTCAGAATAAACAATACAAAATCCCCTTGTGACACAGACAATATTTCACCTGACAAACCAAAATCTCTGAATAAGGATCACCCAAACTAATATACAATAACAAAACAAACAACCCTGAGCGACTTGGGCCATGCCCCCCTCGCCTCTCACTCAATATAGACCGCCCCTGCAGCGGCGCGCGCTTCCGCAGAGGAGCAGTGGAGCCGGACCGGGAGTGGAGGTGAATATAGGTGAGTGTACGTGAATGTCTGCAGGACCAGAGTCTTTACCAGTGAACAGATGAAGAGCAGGATGAGTAGTGGGTACCTCACTACAGGCCAGGATGATAGAGAGGAGTGAAAACTGTGAACACAGGTGAGCTGTGGGTGCGATGAAAGCGAGCCGCGGCGCAACATGACAGAGGTTACGCCACGTGAAGCAGAGCGTTTTAACCTCTCTCTTTGTTTCAGGTGATTGTCATTAGAGACCCGCAGCTTGTGGTAAGTGGTTTCGTTTTCACAGCGTTTTTTCCTTCATAGGTGTGAATTATCAAGCAAATTAAGCATGCTCAGAAGCCGCTTCCACCTTTGTTTATATTAGTGTTGATTTCCCCGTTTAACCCGCTGTCCGCAGTGGGTGGGAGCTTGTGTCCCCCCCCCCCCTTGTGCGTTCGTGCACAATGAGTGGGGCTGGTGAGCTTAAGTTGGTTGTGGAGTTGCTTTCTTTCCAACCGGTTTATTGGTAATTAAGTCAATAGGCAGCCCCCTTGCGCAGTAGGTGGCTCGTTTAATTTTCTCCCGTTTTTGGGTCACTTTCTGTTAAACTTAAAGCTGCAAAAGCAGAATTTTTTATTCGCCCTAAATCCCTGCTTTTTGCAGTAGGTGGGTTGTTTTTCTTTCACTGGTTGTGTTCAGCCTGGTTTTTGGTTTCCCTTTGACCAGCTATTCGTAGTGGTTGGTTACATAGAGGAATGGCCTCTCATGCCTGCCGCTTTTGCCTGGGTGTTATGGACCCCGTGACGGCCATCGGGAGTGCTCCTCCTGTTTGGGCATTGCCCATGTGTTGGAGGATGTTGCCAACCCCTGTGCAGCGGCAGTCGAGCTGCCCAGGGAAGAATGGGCTTGCAGGGCCAAACGACTGGAACTGTCTGTTCGTGCAGGTGCTGCGCAACCTGACCCTTCCCAGTTCAGTGACCCGCACCCCTAACCGTAAGAGAAGGCATGGCTCTGGTGAGAAGCAGGCGGTCCAGCCCCCGGATGACCCTGTGGATGCTCCGGGTGTCCAGGGTACCCATGGAGACACCCAATTGCAAATCCTGGCTGCCATACGTGGTCTGTCAGAGAGATTGGGCAGAGTGGAGGCCCAGTGGCCCGCCATGACAGGCACACCGGGGGAGGGGCACTTGAAGGAGCCCTCCCCTGATGAGTTGCCCTCTGGTCAGGGGGATGGAGGTGATATTCCGGACGTTATCTCCCTGTATGCATGGGACTCACCTTTTGGGAGTGGCGAACAGTCTGATACTGTTGGTTTAGACGAGCAGCTCAGGTCCTCTGCAGTTGAGGGGATGTCTGACCTCAGTCCCGCTGGCGGGGGCGAGTCTTCTGCCATCGACATAATTTCCAAAATTATGAGTGTGGCGAAGATTGTGGGACTCAACATCCCAGTTGTGGCACCTGCTCCGATGGATGGTGTGTGGGCTGGTATTTCCCAGTCTCAGCACCCCATATCTGTTCCTGTGGCAGCAGATTATTTGCACATGCTCAAAAAATCTTGGAATGCCCCGAGTGGTGCACCTCAATTCAACGCTGGATGCCGGAGGCTGACGAAGGTCATGTACGCTCCTGACACTGGCATGGGGGGCATGCCCCCGGTTGAGAGGGAGATGGCGGCCCTTACGTCTCTAGGCCCAGAACGGGTGACCGCTAACCCTCGCTGTCCTGTAAAGGAATGCGAAAAGACCGACCGCCTGGTGTGTCGCTCTTACAATGCTGCCACCCGGGCCCGCTCGCCAATCTTGTTGGCGGCCCTCAGGAGGACAGCTAACCCAGAGGATCAGGACACTATGAGCCTGATAGACTCTGCACTTGTCACTCACTCACAACTTACAAGGGATGTTGGTGTAGTGATGTCATCTGCCATGATGTCCAGGAGGCAGATTTGGTTGGCGCAGACATCCCTTCCAGAGAACATTAGGAAGGAGGTCACAAACATGCCAATTGTGCTTGCACGCGTTTTTCATCCTGATTCTCAGGGCGTGTTGGACAAAGCCAAACAGTCTCGCCGCACTGGAGATTGTGTGCGGCGCACCTTTAGTAGAACCATGGCTCCCAGGTATGGTTCTAGGGGTTCCGAGCATTCAAACTATCCCCGTGGGGGAACCATCGAACCGTGGCGGCAGCATGCTGGTTTCCTGGCCTCTGGTAATACACAACCGCCGCGCCGGCAGCAGCAGTTTCAGCCCCGTCCTCCGGGTAAAGAGGTGTCCCACAGGAGACGCCCCCCCAGGGGTACGGGACGACAGGTTGGAGCCCCATAGGGATGGGGCGTCGGCCGCCGCAGTTTCCTCACAGCTTTGCCTGGACAGCTGGGAAGAAAGGGTTTTGGACCCCTGGGTGCTGGCTACAGTGTTCATAGGGTACAGGATCCAGTTTCTGTGGCGACCCCCCCCCCTTTCTCCGGGGTCCGTATGACCACGGTCAGGGACCCAGTCCAGGAGAAAATGTTAGCAGGGGAAATTTTGACCCTTCTTGTGGGCTCAGTTTGGCATGACCTGCGCCGACCTGTTCGCCTCTGCGGAGACAACACACTGCAGGATGTGGTTCTCCCTAATGGGCAGGGGGGGCCCTCTGGGTCTGGATGCTCTGTCTCACGAGTGGCCGGATTTCCCAGGTGCTCCACAGGGTCACTATGGGCTGTTACAAGGTGCTGCTGAAAGCCCCTCAGTGGCCGAGGAAGCACCGGTTCCTCAGGCTCCTTCGCCTTGTCCACGGTCAACCCTGGGCCCTACCGGGCAGGGTGGACCTCCTCTGACAGGCGGGGGGCCAGATCTGGCATCCCAGACCTGCTCTTCTGCAGCTCTGGGCATGGCCCCTCCTCAGTCCCAGCCTCAGAGATTAGATGAAGCTGTTCTGAGGACTATAGGACATGCCCGAGCTCCCTCCACCCGTGCCAATTATAGCCAGAAGTGGAGTGTGTTCTTGACATGGTGTCAACGCGCACAGGTTGACCCATCTACGTGCCCCATTGAACTGGTCCTCTGTTTTCTCCAGTCTCTCTTGGACTCAGGGAGGGCCGCTAGCACCATTAAAGTATACACTGCTGCTATCTCTTTCTTTCATGAGGCAGTGGGTGGGGTTACCGTAGGCAGGCACCCTTTGGTGTCGCAGTTCGTTAAAGGGGCCTGTCGCCTGCGTCCGACCAGGTCCCCTAGAGCTCCATCGTGGGACCTCCCGTTGGTGCTGAGGTCCCTGACTCAACCCCCGTATGAGCCCCTTGATCAGTCTACCCTCAAGTTCCTGTCCCACAAAACAGCTTTCCTCCTGGCTATATGTTCAGCTAAACGAATGGGCGAATAACACACTCTGTTTGCGAGTGGGGATTGTTTGAGGTGGAAAGCAGATGACACTGGTGTGTCTCTTTGGCCGAACCCCGCATTTCTGCCTAAGGTCGTAAACCCTCAGACAGTGAATCAAGTTATTGAGGTCAGTGCTTTTCAACCTGACCCTAATTTGTGCCCTGTGCGGGCACTCAGCACTTATATTGCACATACTCAATCTCTGAGGAGCTCGCATTCGCGGTTGTTTGTGTGTTTCCGTGGTGACAAGCTGGGCCTCCCCGTGTCGAAACAATGTCTGTCCCGCTGGGTTGCCAATACTATCTCTGAGGCGTATTCTATGCAGGGCCTCCCGGTCCCGGGAAACGTGGTTGCCCACTCCACGAGGAGTGTAGCCACCTCCTGGGCTGCTCTGCAGGGGGTCCCCTTTTCTGACATCTGTGCAGCAGCTTCTTGGAGTGCTCCCTGTACCTTTGCCAGATTTTATAGGGTCAATGTGGCGTCGCCCTCTCCACTGGGCTCCGCCGTGCTCTCGGCTGTTGGACGAGGAGGGGTGGAGTCCTCGGTTTCTTGCGACGCTAATGGTACTAGTCATCCAAGGTGAAGTAAGTTAATTACTATAACTATGGATCTATGAGACCGAACGATGACCGTCACCATCTCTTGTCGCTCAGAACGGGCTGAGGTGTTCCAGGCAAGAGGGAGAGGTGTGCTCACCTGGATGCTTTTGTAGGCGGCGAGTCAAGCCTCCTTAAGGTCAGTCACATGACTTTGTTGTTATATGGTCTCGAGGATAGGGAGATGATGGTATCATTCAAGGTGAAGACCGTGGTGACGGTCATCGTTCGGTCTCATAGATCCATAGTTATAGTCATAACTTACGTTTTTCCCTTTCTGTCCTTCGAGTTTTTGAAATCTGCTGCTCTGTCTGAAAAACTGTGAGCAGGGCAGATATGGAGGCCTGCAGAGAATCGAAGGCAGAGAGTTGCTTGTGACAATACACTTAACAGTGGTTAAACACTATATAAGTCTACTTTTCTTCATTAAGCAGCGATAAGACAAATAGTGTTAAAAAAAGACATTGACACTTGAAGTTAGTAAAACAGTCAGCCGTTCTTCTCAGTCTCTTTTCTTGTTCTTACAGTCGCTGCCAGCTTTCTTTCTGTAGCTGTTTGACAGTAGATATTATCAATCATGTACTGTCCATTCACACAGACAGCTGACATGTAGGATGTTCAAAGACTCTCACATGGGAAAAGCTCAAAAGATATTGTGAAGCCAACACAACTTTTGGTTAGAAATGCTAAGTCAAATGACATCAACCAGTGATAATAATAACAACCGCATATTAATTTTGTCGGGTGAAGATTTTGTGCACGTTTTTGTGTAGTCATTAAAAGGCAAGGCAATTTCATTTGTACAGCCCATTTTTACAAGCAGTTTGTCTCAAATATATTAAAGTATCTGTATTGTCTGTCAATCAAAATAAATGATACGGCAAGCTATGCTTTTCTTAGATACGAAATTAACGTTACCTCCTTGCAGTCGGCCACGGTTACTGACGGAACACGAACAACTGTCAGGTGCATAACGCCACCTGCTGTACGACAGTCTCATCATTTTACATTATTTCTTATTCTGCACATCAATCTTGTGCTGTTGAATCTGGTCCTGTTTTAATGCATGAACGAGTAGTTTATTTGCGTCACTTCTCCCATCCTCTTTAATGCCAAGACAATTGCAATTTGGTCAGCAGCGTACACTCAAATACTGATCCCAGTCTGCGACGCTGTCTCCTACTGGACCAGGTCTGGATACAAGTTTGAGTAAATAATAGCCGGCCTCAATTAGAAGCTGGGTCTGTTTTGAGGTTATTAATGTTTCGATCCGAATCGCTGCTTGGCTGCATGTTCTTAATGAAATGCTGATTTATGGATGTCGCTGTGTTTGCTGACAGCACTCGCTGCCTGTTAACACCTTTTTTTTTTTTTCTTAATCCAGCACGTCTGGACAGAGTTGTTTGAGCCTGACCATTAAGAGCTCGGACTGACCCAAGGAAAGAGCTGGAGCCTGTATGGCTACAGTCTGTGGCCGGAGCAACACATTTATTTATAAGCAGTGTTGGGGAGTAACGAATTACATGTAACGACGTTACGTAATTTAATTACAAAATGTACGTAATTGTAATCCGTTACATTACTGGGAGAAAATATGTAATTAAATTACAGTTGCTTTTGGAAATTTCAATGATTACAACTTAAGTTACATTTGAAAAATCCCCGCAAAAGCTCGGATTTATCAAATAGTTTTTCGCCCCCCTGGATTCATGTTTGTTTTTAGTTATTTTCATATCAACATCCTCCTGCCAAAACTGACGCTTGTGATTGGCTCTCTCTGGTCATGTGCCATTCGACTCAACCGACAAACCGTACGGCGGCAGTCAGACTCAGCAGCAACAGTGTCGGCGGCGCACATGATGTTCCTGGGCTGGAAATACAAAAAACACTTCATACAGACAGAGGCTAGGCTTCCCTGTATTACAAAGGTGGCTCTCTTTTAACCCGGCTACATCACCATGGTAACTTATGCTTAGCTCATAACCTGGTCCCGACCAGGTTCTGTTCAGAGTTTAATAATAAAATCAGCTATAAAAGCGCCGCTGTTTCACTATTTAACTCATTTACAGCTGACGTCACCTTTACTTTGAAAGTCCAGTGGAGCTGGATCAGAACGGAGCATTTGTACGGAGGTAGAGATCGCGCTGATCCGCTGCTGTTTACTTTCTCTCTGAGCGTCTCCGCCTACAGATGTTCAGCTGAGGGGATACGCTGCTCAGCTGTTGATCCTACTCGCGTCAGGAGGTCATTTATTAGGCTATAGCCTATTTACTTTTATATACAGTCAGTCACCACTGAAAGAAGTTGTGCGCTCGCAGCAGGACAGATAATTTAACTTAATGTGGCCATGAATAAATTAATTGTTTCGCCTGTTATGTGTTGCCCAAACGCAAATCTTGAGTAGGTCTACTGTGTTTTCTCACATTTAAAAGGTCTTTGTACAGAGACAACATGAGATTTGCTTGTAGTTACAGCACCTAAAAAACCCACTGTAACCTATTTTCATACGCACACCCAGCCTCGCTTTCAATAAAACACACACTGGCATTTTATAATTGCGATCAGTGAAATATATGAAAACAATATTTAACACAGTTTAAAACAACAGTTGTTGTTGCTCTAAAGCTTCATATTTAAAAGCAGCTCAATTTAGAGCTGTCAGAAATTAAAATCAGCCTCCTCTTGTCATATTTGCAGCAAACCTGTTGCTTCAGGCTGTGATCAGGCTTTTTTGTATTGCTCATACTCTCTCCATTAAAACAACCTGCTCCTCTTGGCTGAAATCAGCCCGTTGTCGCTCTATTTAGTGAGGAAGTGAGCCTCCTTCGCAGTACAGGCCTAAGGTCAGACTCATAATATATGGTTCAACCTTTGAACTGAAAGGTTTATCACACTATAGGTCTTAAAATGTGAAAATGGTTAGCAGTTGAGAGATTTCATTCAAAATTAAGAAAAGTAATCATAATGTAATCAAATGTAATTAGTAACATTACTTTGAGAAAGTAATTGAAATAGTTACACTACTATTACATTTTCAACAGGGTAACTTGTAATTGTAACCAACTACATTTCCAAAGTAATCTTCCCAACACTGTTTATAAGTTTAATCGCTAGTAAACTTAAATGAATGTGTGCTCCAGATCCGATCCATTCAGGGCTGTGTGGTTTGTCCCGTTTGTCCTAGTGGTGTTGCCGTACCCTGCTATCCGATTGGCGAATACGCTCAACCAATTATTCTGGGATACAATGGTGATTGGCATGCCCCCAAGGCCCGTCCCCTTACTGACAAAAACGCTCACTTGCCGCGAGCAGAGTGAAAGTTTTCCCGAGCGAGGAAAGGAGACTTGCGCGAGCGAGCAGTCTGCGCGTGCGAGCAGGGGAAAGTATTGCGAGCGGACTCTGTGCTTGCTCCGGCTGTTTTTCTCCTCACAGGCCACAATATTGCTCCAGGGGGAAGAGGTGCAGGATAAAAAATAGCTCGCCAGTGCTTGGAAAAGCGCTTGGGAAAAAAAAATGGGCTCATTGATGTTTGATTTGTGCGCGCGGATGTTTGATTTGCGCGTGCGGATGTTTTATTGATTTATGGCAGTATTCTATGCCCATAAATGAGGGGTACCAGACCCTGGGCCCAGAGATCGTAAACCTTCCACCGTCATGCAGAGAAAAACTTTTCAATTGGGTTTAGAAAAGGAGAGTATGGTGGAAGGTATAGGACTGTGAACTGTGGATGGTGTTGAAACCAGTTCTGGACCAGAGCAGCACGGTGGAATGACACATTGTCCCAGATGACAATGTATTGCGTCTGGTGCATTTGGTTACCTGCTGTGACTATGTTGTACAATTGGTCTAAAATGTGAGTATGTGAGGTGTGTTGTAAGGGCCAATTTTGGCATGATGGAGGAGGACCCCACCCTGTGTAATGGCCGCACAAAGGGTGATGTTTCCCCCACGTTGCCCTGGAACATTGATTATAGCCCTGTGGCCAATGATGTTTCTGCCTCTCCGTCTTACTTTGGTGAGGTTGAACCCTGCCTCATCTATGTAGATGAATTCATGCTGGATTTCATCAGCATCCATCTGTAGAACTCTCTGAAATACGGTGAAAGTCAAGATTGTGTAGTTCCGAATAGATCTAGTATTAGTAATTGCAAGGATCAGACTGACCTGAGACTTTCAACATGGCTGCTGCGTGGTTCAAGGGTGTGCAATGTCCCATTTGTTTGGACTACAATGATACCGTGAATAAATTATTTCATAAATGCTTTACAAATTCCGCTAGCAATAGGCGCGTTCAAGTTGAACTCCTGCTGACTGACTGCATCAGCAAGATCTGCTGGCGACTGCAGGGGCGGGGCTACAAACGCTGCTATTAAGTCGGACACTCTCTCTTCCCGTAGACGTGATGAGACTTGGCTGAGCTTGCGGTGTTTGCCTTCCTCCTATGGGAAGAAGTAGAGGAAATTGAAATTCCATTAATGTTTGAGGAAAATCAACAACGACTGCGATCAGTTTTCTTACCTGATGCTATGGGAACTTTGCTGGCCTTTTTCTCATATTAGTCCCCTTCGGAAATTATTCAATCAGAGAGGTTCAAAATAGTAGTCAACCAAAACATGTAGGCTGAGGGAATAAAGCAGTGGAACTGCTGCTGTGTTGCATGCAGACGACCAGGGATCAAGACCCGTGTCAAGCCTGTCTTTTTGCGGAGGATGTATTCATCCGATTAGTTTTATATATATATGTATAGACAGTTCATATTTAGAGACAACAGAATGTGACAGCTTCGTCACAATAACAACTTCAAATTTGGATATTTTGTAATTGCTTCACTTCAAAACGGTCACACAGTGGCACATTATTGGTCCAACTAGTTTATCAAGAGTAGATGAATAGCCTAAATGTTGTCTTACTGTAAATGCTCATGTTCTGTTTTCCTTGTAATGTCACCATTAAATACATTTGAACTTTGTCTATCTGGTACATTATAGTAAGTCTTGCCCAATAACAATACATTACAATTACAACAGTTATTAATTATTATAGTTGATGACAACTGTGCTTAGATGCATGATTATATCACAGCTGAGGGGAATTTGCTGACTACATTTAACAAATAAGCATAACTATAGACACATAAGATGATGCATTTTCTTATAGCAACATTATTCACAATGAATGAAATACATTTCACTCAATGAATGAAATACAATAATCAGAACAAATGAGTAGATGAATAGCCTAAATGTTGTCTTACTGTAAATGCTCATGTTCTGTTTTCCTTGTAATGTCACCATTAAATACATTTGAACTTTGTCTATCTGGTACATTATAGTAAGTCTTGCCCAATAACAATACAATACAATTACAACAGTTATTAATTATTATAGTTGATGACAACTGTGCTTAGATGCATGATTATATCACAGCTGAGGGGAATTTGCTGACTACATTTAACAAATAAGCATAACTATAGACACATAAGATGATGCATTTTCTTATAGCAACATTATTCACAATGAATGATATACATTTCACTCAATGAATGAAATGCAATAATCAGAACAAATGACTGAATCAGATGCCTTGTCCCGCTGCGCCATCTCATCACACGCAAAATAGCTCAGGATAATTCTTTGTATTGTTAATATGACTGGAACAGAAAGGGTTAATAAGAGTGGATAGTACAGATAACACTGGACACAGCAGTTAACCACTTCTCCATCATCACCCTAAGCTGACAGAACTGAGCAATTGACGACTTTCAGGGTTGTTGCGCTAGATGAAGGATTTTATAGGTTTATTCATGTTAACTATCCAATAGGTGCGGCCACACGGCTGCTACTGATCTGAAAGTATTTGATATTTGAGTAGAAAAGAGGCATAGGCACTTATGGATATGGAAATTCATCGAAAAACACGTCATATACGTCAGTGTAGATGAGAGCCAATTAGGGCAAAGTCCTGACGTCATGAAGGTGGGTCTAGGATCGCGCAGTACCTGGAGAGCAACTGCGCAACTGCTCTGCAGCCACCTTGCTCCCGCGATAACTTAAGGTCATATGCCATCGGATGCGGAGCAGAAACCACTCCTATCCAGGTCATTGTGGACACATTTTAACCAGCATGCATCATGATTTAGGCAGCGCTGCTGTTGTGGAAATTTTCTGCTCTTGGTGAAGAATGAAATAGAGTCTTCTTGCTGGCCGACAAGTTTTATTTTCTTTGCAAAGAAAAGGTCAATCAACATGCGAGCGGTTCAAAATGAAGAAAGACCCTGAACATCAGGAAACTTGAACATTTATACCTGAGGAAAAACCCACCCTTTGGGTGTGTTTTACATCCTTTGTCTGCTGTGGGGTCGGCCCCCTACTCAAAATGTCTTTTCACACTCTTGTCTTTCACAGGTATCAGCACCGACATCCTGGAGTGTGATTGAGAGGTCTAATCAACACAATTTGAAATACAAAAGGATTTGAGTATATCATGAGAAAGTGAGAGGTTGGGTGTCTCCGAAACTTGAAATGCAATTACAAGGTCTAGACATTAAAATACACAAATGGGTAGCAAACAAAGAGATCTGATACCTTGGGGGAAAGCAGGGTGTGGAGGCATCTAAAGTAAAAATGGAATATTAAAATTTACCACTACACTGCGCAGCACTGCGTGATCTTGAACCCGCCTATTGTCACGCCACTGCTCCCCTGCTCCCCTGTAACTGACCTGTGCGGTTAGATCCAGTAGTACCAAGACTGTGAGTTTATGGTTATCTAAGTTGCACCTGATGTCGTTTAAAATCTTTAAAAGGGCTGTCTCTGTACTGTGGTTCGTCCTAAAACCAGACTGATACCTCTCTAAAATGTTGTTTGTGATTAAAAAGTCATTTACTTGATAAAATCAAGTTTTTTTCACAATTATATGTAAAAATGGCAAGTTGGATACAGGCCGATAATTATTAAAGATGTTGGGATCTAGGTTGCTCTTCTTCAGGAGGGGCTTCACCACCGCTGTTTTAAAGCAGGCGGTGAAGACACTCGTCTGAAGAGAGCAATTCACCATGTATAACAGCTGATCCTCAAAGAATCCACAAAGTGTTTTAAAAAACGGTGTGGGAATTGGGTCTAATAGGCAGGTAGTGGGCTTTACTTGGGAGAAGACTCAACAAAGTGTCCTTGTATCAACAAGGGCAAAACTCTCCAATGTTTCCTCGGGTAAAATCAATGATCAAGGTGTGTCAGCATTTAAAATCTGGTGAGGTAAAAGACTGGATGTCATTGATTTTACTTCTGAAGTGGTCTGCAAAGTCCTCGCAAAGGGTGTCAGTTGGTGTTTTGGAGGATCTATTAAAATTGAGAATAACCTTCAAAGTTGTGGTAAAAAAAAGGATTTTCAACCACAGTCTTGAAAAGAATACAGGTTCCAGACTTACACAAGCATAAATATAAATATGCCAATGGACTTCCTGTGGTCAATAAACATAAAATAGACACCACATCCTCATTTGTAGCGCATTTGGTTAAAATTTTGTAGCTAAAACCCTTTTTCGGACAGTTGCCATATTGAATTTAGGGAATTTGGGGGGTCCTGATATACCCAATCATAAATGTAAGTATTCCAATGGGTTTCCTATGGTCAAAAAAGGTAGAATAGACATCAAGTTTGTATTTGTATCTGATCTCACTCATATGGCCGAATCCTTTTCAGGGGGCGGCCATATTGGATTTGGCCACCACCTTGGTCTCAGGGACCATTCGCCCGGGCACTCTGGCTAAATGGTTTCAATATGCCCTCAGCAACATCCGTGCCAAATTTGGTGCTTGTAGATAAATTGGCGCAAACAATGGGGTGTAAGGCCCATACTACAGTCAAAACTGCTTTTTTGGACAGCGGCCACATTGGAATTGGAGGATTAAGGAGTCCAGATGCACCGGGTCATAAATATTAACATTCCTATGTGTTTCCCATGATCAATTAACATGAAAAAGACATCAAGTTTGTATTTGTAGCTCATGTGGTTCAAAAGTTATAGTTGGAACCCTTTTCGGGCAGCGGCCAGATTGGATTTGGCCGCCATCTTGGCCCTGAGGGGGCTCCGGCGCCGTAGCTAAATTATTTCAGTATGACCTGAGCTACATCTGTGCCAAATTTGGTGCTTTTAGATGAATTTGCGCGAAATGACCTATTCATGTGCTTAAGGCCCCCAACTATATAGGCCCTTTTTGCTTACAATTACCGTTCGGGTATCTGAACTATAATGGGCCTTTGTTACTTTCTCAGTTCGAACGTTAGCCTTCTGTTATGCTTTGTTTGTCTTCTTGCTAGCATGTCTGGTGCTTGGCTAACGTTGTTCATCCGGCGGGGTTGCTAGCAGCTAACTAAGGCGGGTTTGCTAAATCTAAATCATGGCCCTGTTTCTCAATTTTTTACCTTCTTACTTGCATGTTGGGCTTCTGTAGGCCCGTTTTATTTTGATGCTTACAATTACCGTTGGGGTTTTTATAACTATTATGGCCTTTGTTACTTTCTTTGTTCGAATTCCCCAAACCCTGCTTAGCTCTTAGGGCTGTTACCACCCCATTAACTTTGAATTGAATGGTTATTGCGTTGCCAATGCTTGAATCATGACAACCGGAGTGTTTAAGTATGTTGGTGTGCATTCCATAACGATATAAAATGTTAACACATTGAACCATATTGCATTTTGAGAGGGGCTTTTGTTCATACTGTTAGTTTTGAGGAATGCTTTGGCCTGGAAAACCTCACTGCCTCACCTGGACCCCTACGCCTGCCCCCCTCTCTCTCTCATTCACACCCCACCCCCACCCCAATACTGCCCCTGTCCCCACTCTCTGCATCTTCAGACTTCCACTACTAATTTGTATCCTCATCATTTTGGTAGTTTCAAAACATTTTTTTGCGGTGGAAAACCTTACTGGTCGGTTCTCTCTCTTTCTTTCTTTCTTTCTCTCTCTCTCTGAGGTGGTGTGTGAGTAAGGAGCTGAGAGCGTATGGTTTTGTTCCAACATTTTCTAAGTTTTTAGAAAACAATCTTCTTTTTTGTTGGTGTGAGTGTGTTTATGAGTTTTTATTTTATCATTTGTTGTTATAAAGGCTGTTTTTGTGTGTGTGTGTGTGTGTGTGTGTGTTATTTGTGAGGGGCAGCGTGCCCTGCAGTGATGTACACAAGGGGGGGGCAGGGGCAGTCGCCCCCCCTCGTGGCCCAATTGTTGAAAAACGCGCGCTAAAGTGCCCTCCTGAGAGCCAAAACGCACGCTAAAGTGCCCTCTTGGTTGGCAAAACACACTAAACTGCACCCTTGGCTGGTTAAAACATGATAAACTGCCCTCTTGGGAGCCAAAACACGTGCTGAAGTGCCCTCTTGGGAGCCAAAACACATGCTAAAGTGCCCTCTTGGGAGCCAAAACACACGCTAAAGTGTCCTCTTTGGAGCCAAAACGCACGCTAAAGTGCTCTCTTGGGAGCCAAAACACACGCTAAAGTGTCCTCTTGGGAGCCAAAACGCACGCTAAAGGCCCTTCTTTTCGCCCCTGCCCTTCAAAAAGTCTGCGCACGCCACTGGTGCTCTGTGTGGCACAATGCTGGTGGCGAAGGCTGCACCTGCCGAGTTTGAAAAGCTGACTCGCAGACATGTGATCAAGCTTTTCCCCACGGTGCAGTGCTTAGTGGAGGAGGCAGGGCTGGCTGTGGGAGAGGTGGTCGGGTGTGACAGTGTGAGGTCTGGCTCGCGGCCATTGTATTGTTTTTGGACAGTACGGCTAAGGTTGGCGAGGGGGGAGACCTGCCCAGTGCTGCTGCTGCGGCTCCGGGGGGAGATCCACCCGCGGATGTCACCCCTGTCCCGGTTACCGTGTGGGGCAGTCCCGTTGTTGCCGCGAGGCCGGCTTTTTCTGCTCCGGTGGGGCCGTCCGTCGCGGGGGATCCTCCCGCGGCGCCGGTCCCCGTGGTTGCGGGGGCTCTGATTCCTGAAGTGTCTTCTGAGGAAAACATTGAAGCCATAACAAGTATGACTGAGCAGAGTGACATGGTTCAACAAATGATGGAGGAGGATATGTCAGATGACGATCTCCTAAGAATGTCTCAGAAAAGAAAGAGCATTGAATCTGAAAAAATGAACAGTAAAGTAAAGAAAACGAGTTCACAGATGTCCACTGAGTCAGAGAGTGATTTTCTCCTGACTCAGCTGGACTCTCAGTGTAACTACTCTCCGGAGAAAATCAAAGCCTTGCTGGAGCAAACTAAAGGAGCCAGGCTGCCTAATGTAGGAGAGTTCTTTCCCGACCTACAATTATTTATTAGTTCAGCTAGGCTGCTCACCAGGAAGAGCTATGGGGAGGAAGTTTTAACAGAGCAAGAAATAGTCAGATTAAAAAAGTTAATACTGAAGGTAAGAACTCAAATCATCAATGATGAAGATGATTGTAAGACGTTTCTACCTTTTACTGACTGCTATTCTTACTGTTGTTTATTTTTTATCTATGTGTGATTTTAATATCAGCACCTTAAACCTGAATGGGACCAGGTCTGATTTTAAACAAGCCGCTCTTTTTAAATTGATGGAGACTAAAAGAATTGATGTCATGTTTGATCAAGAAACTCACAGCACCACAGACAATTATAGCTGCTGCGCAGCGATGGGTCGGGTCCCGGCTATTTTTTCAAGAGTACCCATCTGCAGTCAAGATGGCCGACAAGGGCGCCGCCATATATCCAATCCATACCAGAAGTCCCAACCGGAAGTTGGTTGATCACCAAAATAAAAGCCGCCATTTATCCAATCCATACTGGAAGTCCCAAGCGGAAGTTAGTTAATCACTAAAATAAAAGCTTAAAAAACACATAAGTTTAACCATAGACTGTATGGTTAACACATAGCATAATTCACTGCATTTTGTGCATTTACATGTTTATCGTAACGGTGTAATTGATTAGTTAATTGTCTCGACATGACCAGTGTTGCCAGATCGGATTGACAGTTTCCAGCCCAATCAGATCTTAGAACCCGCCCAATCCACAAAAAACCAGCCCAAATCACGAAGTTGCCAGACACACTTGTGTGTGTGTGTGTGGGGGGGGTGGGCGCTTCTCGCTGTTAGAGGGTGGGGGGTTGGGGGGATGGGGGTGGGGGGGGGGGGGGGGGGAGAGAGAGAGAGAGAGAGAGAGAGAGAGAGAGAGAGAGAGAGAGAGAGTTATGCTCCTAGCCGTTAGCTGGGGTTGGTGCTTTTCTGTTCTATATAACTTGCTCCTCCAGCGCTCGTGATGGGCTCCCGCAGTTCAGAGTGCTGTTTTCACAATATTGAAAACCCGCCAAATGTGGACAAAAGCAGCCCAAATTTTATTCACCCGCCCAATGTATTTTTTTCCCGCCTGGCGTCAACAAAAGTAGCCCAATTGGGCGGAAAACCGCCCAATCTGGCAATACTGGTCACGACTTTACTCAGAAGTTAGTAAGAAGCCTGTAATAATCACTAACATAAATGTTAAAATTTCATAGATTTAGCTTCAATATCAACGTTATGAATAAAAATGTAAATATTATGTTTGTGTGGTGGTGGTAGGGGGCACACACACACACACATACACACACAATATGACTGAAGAATAACTAAGAATAAATAAACAGAATTCTCAAATTAAATAGAGAATTAATAAAAAGGTCACAACAAATGTCATACTTTCAAATTAGTGCATGGTAAATGTTAATTTATGTTACTGTTTCATTGATTTACAATTATTATTGATTGTAAATATTAATATTACAGTTATTAAACACAAATACAATGTTTGTGTGTGTGTGAGTATATATGTGTATGTGGGGGGCTGCTCACACATACACACACACAAATAAGGCCAACACTGTAATTTGATATTGCACATAAAAATGAACACATCTCCACACCCAGGAACTCCCTGTTCTGTTGCATCACACTTGTCTGTGGCCACTGTGTTGCTCATGATGCCCCCATTATCCCTGAAGATCCCTGGTGGGTGAGGAAACAACAAGCTAGACTGATGTCTTTTAGCTTAGTTTCTTTATTATGCTTTTGAGCAAACAATGTGTGGGTAGTCTGTACTGTGCTTAATGAAAGCATCTTCTGGTAAACAGGCTCGGCCATATACAGGAAAGACGGAGAGAGCATGCCAGCTTCCTGCAAACAAGATCCTGTATAATATCTGGGCAATACAGTCCTTACACTGTATCACCACCAATGATTTACAGCAGGGGTCCCCAAACTTTTTTCGGTGGGTGCCACATCAACTTTCCTTTCTGTGGTGGGGGGCCGGTGTCAGTCCATAACAGGAAATGATATGGGCCAACTACCACTGTTCAGCTATTAAACACCAAGTCCTTACCACCATTACCCATTAATCTCAATGTCCCAATACAAAGGGATCTACCATGTTAAATAAAATTTATTTAACATTTAATTCATTTTCATTAATTGTATATATTAGGAATTGAGGAAAACATCGACACTTATAGAGAAAATACAACACTTAACACTTATAACATTGAATGAAAAAATGCAATACTGCTGTTACATGACTTTTCCTAAAAGTGTCTGTACTTTAACTTGGAATAGTTTTTATATAAATTACACAAAATATGATATGTTACCCTGTATCGGCCATAAGCGGTCAAACTGACCGCACATCATTTCGCAGGGTTTCATTGTTCCATTTCTCGCGTGGTTTGCTGCTTTCATTGTCTCTCTTGTCTCTAACTGTGTTAGCGGTCTCCAGCTGTGCCTCTTTGTGAATTTACTTGTGAGTTAATAATTATATAGTTGTATTAAATAGCTTGTTTGGCACCATGGGCAAACAACAATGGGAGTTCCTCCCTCCATGAAACAGCGAGCGGAACTGTTCACAACACGAAGTGCTGAAATGATGTGACTCTGACTATGTACCAGCCATGGAAGAATGTCTGCATCCTGAGCACCTGCACAGGTGTGGGCACCTTTAGTGGGGTGAAGGCAACACCAGAGTCTGTCATGTACTACAACAACACCAATTACGGCATGGATGTCCCGGACCAGATGCGAGGGAGTACTCCGTCAAAGGCGGAAAGATAGCCAGTGTCGGTCTTCTAAAACATCCTCGACCTGGCTGGGATCAATCCCTGCATCTTTTTCAAGGAGCACCAGCAGCAGGAGAGCCCGGAGGAAAGTCCTGCAGCAGCTGGCAGAGGAGCTGAGGGCAGAATACATGGAGGGGAAAGCAGCCACGGCAGGCGGCACAAGGTGGGCAGCAGCGGAAGCAACCACCGCAGCAGCAGACACGGAGGCAGTGCCGGTCCGAAAGAGCTGCAAACAGAACCAAACGTCGGACACTCGAAATGCCACAAGCCCGTGTGTGGTAACTGTGTGAGGAGAGCGGATGTAACCTGCAGACTGTGACCAGTGATCACAATGGCTCTTTTTTTGTTTGAGATCAGCTCGTTTCCAGCTTGTTCGATTATTATATTTTTTTAACTTATAGGCTATATTATTATAAAATCATTCATAATCAAATAAGTTACTTTTAATTGTTCTAACTTTTCTCTATTAAATTCTTGTGTAAATATGCAAAAATAACGGTTTACTATGTTATTAATAAATGTATAATTAAACTTGTTAAACTGTACATTTTGGTGTAAATTCGTTAAAGAAAAATATATCATGACATAATGAATGCATTCATCACTCAATCGGGTATTTACATGAGAGATTATAGAGTTTAAAATCTAGCGGTCCAAATGACCGCTTACAGCTGTTCAAGTAGGCCTACTTGTGGATTTCCGGCCTTCTAAAGTCCAGCTGACACTTTGGTCGAATCAGAAACATAATTTGACCGGATCTAACTCTTGGGTCGTGTAAAGCGCACTGTTATGCCTTAACCAAGATATAGATCATTAAGATTAATTGGATCAGATCTGAGTGGAATTAATCCGTCACAGTTGCTGGTAAACTGATTCAATTCCTCCACCAGGCGCCAGCACACAAATTCCCCCGCATATGGCGGATAGCGGGTGCTAATTTCAATCCCTGCAGTCAGTAACTGAGACATACATTCATTCTTTCCTCGTTAGTTAGATATGATTATCGAGAGCTCTCTCTCTCTCGCTCTTGTTTTGGCATCTTGCAACGAGGATGGCGCCGTACACTGCTGCACATTGCCAAGTTCTATATATATTTTGGCGATTAACTAACTTCCGCGTGAGACTTCCGGTATGGATTGGATAAATGGCGGCTTTTATTTTGGTGATCAACCAACTTCCGGTTGGGACTTCCGGTATGGATTGGATATATGGCGGCGCCCTTGTCGGCCATCTTGACTGCAGATGGGTGCCTCTCTATTTTTTGGCAAATTTAGGCAATTAGCAACAAACAGGAGAATAAGAAGACAAGACAGTTGACAACAATGTTCATGTTGGCCCACTTCAGGCTTGAACTCACAGCTTCTGGAATCAAAGACTGTCATCTATCACTCTGAGCTAATTGGCAAGTGGCATCACAACAGTGGCTTCACAAATTGAGTAAGCCATTCACTGTTGTGCAGGCTCATTTGAAACCACTGTAAAAATTCAGTTATCAAGACAAAAATCTGAAAATACACATATTGCAGCATGGAGATGTTGGTAATTTGTTTTTAACAATGATTGATTTGCTCCTTAAGTAAATAACTGATGTTTAAAAATGCTGCTTGCATTGACTGCAATTATTCACATGAGAGCAGAATTCAAAATGTTCTCAAAAATTAAGTTTTCTGATATTTGTCAAACATCATCTACCATGACTCTAAAAAATGTTAAATTTTTTCATGAACACTGAAGATTTATTTATCAATTTGCAGGTATATGTTTACAGTAGTGTTCACAGTCAAAAAATGTCATGCACTGTAGTCAAAAATTGTGGGAGGAGATACGTTTTAGTTTAGTTTTAGTTTAGTTATAAGTTTTACAGTTTAAAAAAACCAGAGTGATGGACTTTATAATTTTTAATAGGTTTAAATGTACAAAAGTTTCTTTAGTACTGGGGCTACAGTTTGATGAAAGTGTGAAGTTCTAGCAGTTTGATTTGTTATGAATTTTCAAAGTTTTAACTTTAGACGCTTGCTGTAGTCACCATCAGGACTATTGGCTTGGGTTTACAGCTGAGGTAATCTGGCATGAGACTGGACCTTTGTGCAACATTTGGTTAGCTTTCACCCATGGTCCAGTCCAAGCTATTTGTTTTTATTTAATTTAGAGGCTTGCTGTGATGCCACCATCAGGACAATTGTCTTGTGTTTCATGTTGAGGACGTTTGACATTTTGATCTGTCATCAACATCATCCTCCTTGCTGGGTCTCAAACCCACAACCCCTGACACCTAGAACCAGCTCCTAACTCACTGAGCTAATTGGATGGAAGTGAGACCTGCTGTGTAGCTTCATTTGTCGACTCAGGGAGTCACTGTCCAGGCAGCTGTTGTCAAGGCAGATTTAAAAAATGGTCAAATGTCTGAAATACCTTACCTGCACAAAAAGTGTTTTGCTTCATAAGAGAACATCTGATGTTTAAAAATGCCACTCTTAGATTGACTCCAGTTGTTCCCATGAGAGCAGAATTCAAAATGTTCTCAAAAATCCAGTTTTTGAGATAGAATTCTGATATTTGCCAAACTTCATCAACCATGAATCCAAAATATTCTCAATTTTTTTCAGGAAGATTGAAAATGTATTTAGCAAGAATTTGATCGTATATGTTTACAGTACTGTTTACAGTCAAACATTTTGATGCACTGTAGGCTTAATTTTTTATAAATTGATAAATTGGGGCTACAGTTTGGTGAAAGTTTCAAAACTGTAGCATGTACTGTTGATTTTGTAGGTATTTTTAAGTTTTTAAAATGTAAACGCTTATTGTGCCCCCCCCAGGAGGAATATTGACATGTCCTTGGAATTAAGTAAATCTGGCATGGGGCCGGACATTTCTGTAAAGTTTGGTGAAAGATTAGCTGCCCGGACCCTAAAGAAAGAATTCCTAGGAATACAATAGTGTCCTGGCAGCTTAGCTGCCAGTACCCTAATGAAAGTGACTGGAAAAGGGCTTTTAAACGGGAGGTGGTTTTAAGTCACAGGTCCAGTCTGAGTGGAGGAGTGGGGATTTTATTTGCTCAGAGCTTTTTACCTTTTAATTTTACTGTTGATGAAGTCGTTCCAGGTGTTTTATTGAAAGTTAAAGCTGTCTTTGAAAATGTGAAACTTATGTTTTTAAATGTCTGCACTCCCACTAACGCGGTGGACATGGTGGCTTTTTTAAACATTTTAAGTGACTGTGTTAAGAACTGTGAGGATGATGGTTTTATGTTTTTTTTGGGGGGGGGGGATTTTAACTGCACAGAAAATCCAACCCTAGACAGGAACCATCCTGAGCCACACCCTCCTTCATCTCACACACTCAAACAGCTGATGGAGAACCAGGAGCTGAGTGATGTGTGGAGGGTTTTTAACAGTCAGCACAGACAGTACACCTGGAGCCACAGCAGGGAGGGGGTTTTATCTCTGGCCAGACTGGACCGCTTTTATTGTTTTAAACACCATTTGAATATTTTTAAGAGGTGTTGTATTCAGCTTGTGGGTTTTAGTGATCATTTTTTAGTCTCCTGTCATGTTTTTATCAAAAACATCAGTTTAAAGAGCGCCTATTGGCATTTTAACACAGCCCTTTTAGATGACCAGGCTTTTAGAACTGCTTTTAAGTTTTTTTGGGAGTCCCACAGAGAGAGCAGGCCTGCCTTCACTAACATACAACAGTGGTGGGACTTTGGTAAGACCCAGATAAAGCAGCTTTGCCAGCAGTTCACTCGTGGTGTCACTACAGACTTAACCCGGTCCATGAAAGATCTGGAGACGCAGGTGGTGGAGCTGCAGACTTTAGCAGACTCCACAGCAAATCGAGGTTTTTAAAAGTCGGCCATAGCCAACCTGCTGGGCATCTCAGCACAGGGGGCTCTGGTCAGGTCTAGGTTCATGAACATTACACAGATGGACGCCCCATTTCGCTTCTTCTTTGGGCTGGAGCGGAAAAATGGACAAAGGAAGACCATTCATTCTTTACTAACGGGTAGCGGCTCCCAAGTCTGAGACTCATCTGGGATCAGGAAGTATGCTGCCGAGTTTTAATGATAACTTTTTAAGAGTGAGTGGACACATAATCCAGATGTGCACAACACCTTCCTCAGCGGTCTCCCTCAGGTCAGCAATGCTGACAACAGCGAACTGGCAGCAGAGGTGACGCTGCAGGAGCTCCACACTGCCACCATGAGCCTGCAGAGTGGCAGAGGTCCCTGTACTGGATCCTCCAAGAGCCGGTCCTGTGGGGGCCCCGTCTGGACCTTCCCAGCTGGGCAGGTCAGAGTCTGGCCACAAGATTGCAGACTGTGGGGGTTGTTACTCTGGGACAGGTGGTGGCACTGACTGGGCCCCGGATGGATGACCCCTCTGAACTCGCTGCCCGGCTGGGACTGACGTCAGTGAGGGTCACACAAAAACTCTTGGAACACTGGAAACAGAGACTCACAGGACACGACTGCCTGCTTTGAAACTCCTCTTTTAATCAAACAGTGACCGATGACGATCCTTTTCCTGCCATTTTCCTGGCACCGGATTTTAAAGACTGCTCTGGGATTTTAATGGAATATACACACCTCGCACCACTGGATGGTACCACAGGAAAAACATTTTACAGAATACTGGTGAAAGCAATAAACAGAACAAAACTGGACAAGAGACCTGACACCCCATGGAGGAGATATCTGCAACTGGCTCCTGCAGCCAGACCAGAGTGGAGGTCCTTCTACAAGCCTCCACTCTCAAAAAGACATGCAGACATTCACTGAAGAGTCCTCCATGGGGTCATGGCAGTGAACTCCTTTGTGTCCACTATAAACCCAGCAGTAGAGGACAAGTGTCCCTACTCAACCAAAGAGAGACTGTGTTTCACTGTTTTTATGAGTGTCTTCGTCTTTTACCCTTGTTTCTGTTTTTACAAACTGTTTTTACTAAATGTGGAGAGGTTTTTATCAAGCAGCTTTTTATTCTGGGTTTTAAATACACACGCCAACACAAGAACAAATGGCCAGCTTTTAAACTTTGTTTTAGGGCAGGCCAAGATGGCAGTGTATTTAAGACGAAGGAGAAAGGTGGAGGATGGTTTTATTGTTGAACCTGTCACTGTGTGTATCAATATGATGAAGTCCAGACTCCTCATTGATTCAAACTATTTCAAAGCAGCAGGAGATCTGGACTTTTTCCAGCAGGTTTGGTGTTTTAATCAGTCATTGTGTTCTGTGGAAAACCACACACTGCAGTTCGGAGATGTGCTCATGTGAATCAAGTATTTATTTATTTATTCATTTATTTATTTACTCTAAAGAGTGGAGATGTTTGAATATATTATATTCAGATGATTTTTTGAAAAAGAATGAAACAATAAAGTTGATTCAAAAATCAAAATCTCTCTCTCTCTCTCTCTCAGCAAGCTGCAGATGTATGCTCACCTATATTACAGTGCTAAATATTATGCTCTGCACAGTTCATTTAGTCAACTAGCTACAAGTTAGTCTGTTTATACTGCCAGATTTCATCCCATTTGAGATGATGTTCGCTTTGTTCGTTTCGAATTTATATGCGCTGACTATGAGGATGACATGAATAGACATATTTAAAACTGTTAGGCCTTTTGTTGCCTTCTCATTTCGAATTCACCAAACCCTTCTGAGCTGTGACTGTTAACACCTCATTCACTTTCAATGCGGCATTCGGGGCATTCAGATTCAGAATACTTTATTAATCCCTGGGGGGAAAATTGTTTTTGTTCCAATGCTCCGTGCAAAGAAGAAATAGAAATACAGCATGAATGGAAACAAGCGATAAAGATGAAGATGTTAATAAAATAAAATACTAAAGTTGACATTAAAATAAAATATCAAAGTAGACAATAAAATACAAATAAATAATAAAATAGTAAAGTATAGTATACAAACTGAAATATACGGAGCACCTTAAGGGACATGGGGGAAATAAATTATGGGTGAAAAAAAAAAAAAAAAGATGTCATAAACCTTTGCGAGATCTCGCAAAGACAATTCTCATCTTTAGCTGACAGGAACTCAAAATAATGACTGTATTTCCAGCTAGAAAACGCGCATCTCTCTCCTCCCTCCATTGTTGTTTATGTTTGTGTCGCTGCATGGTGTTACACGTGACTTGTGGCACACGTGACATCACTCCGAGTCAAGAAGAAAGCAGAACTATATATTTTTACTAAGGAAAATGACAAAAATAATAAGTAACTTTAATCAGATTACTGGTTTGTAAATGTTGTAGTGTTAGATTACTCGTTACTGAAAAAAGTGGTCAGATACCGGCATCACTGCGCAGATAGTCTTTAACGGGGTCCGGGGAAATTCCGAAAATTGGGCTGTTTAAAGATGCAATTTCAACATAGTTTGAGAAAGAAAGGAAGGCCAATCGTTAGGTCCTCATCGTCATATTTTAATCACAAATAAAGCAAATTTTCCCTCACTTTAGGCCTTCTGAGTATTTTTTATATATTACAGCCTATAATAAGACCTGCGCTGTGTGCATAGGCTATAAGAGCAGGTAGAACATTCCTTATTATAATTTCTTGGCTTCATTGACTATCTGATCTGCATCAGGCCTGCAGGGGGCTTTGTAGGTATTAAGAGACAAATATCGTCATTTAACATCGTCAATAAACCCACAAACGTAATACAAATCTGCAGCATTTAATGTTATAAACCCACAAATGTAATACATTTTCCGCAAACGTAAGAGCCGCTGCCTACTACAAACGTAACATGCCATTTTCTACACATGTAATAATTACCTTTGCAATGATTTATTTGTGGGGACGTGAAAATCTTTATTGTAATAGCTTGCCACAAATGCAATAATACAATGAATAATGGTCGGGGTCGTTGTTGGCCTATACACCTACTAATACTACCGACCGTGGGCGCAAAATCCAGCTGCTGACTCTCCGCTGTCACACAGCGGATCCCCTGTGACCAAAGTGTCAGCTGGACTTCAGAAGGGCCAGAATTCAAAACTACTAGAACGTCCGTAAGCGGTCATTTGGACCGCTAGATTTAAACTCTATAATCTGTCATGTAAATACCCAACTGAGTGATGAATGCCTTCATTGCGTCATGATATTTAAAAAAAAGAAAAAAAAGAAAAAGAAAAAAAGCGAACATGTTAACAAGTTTAATTATACATTTATCAATATTCACATCACACATAGTAAACTGTAATCATTGCATATTTACACAAGATTTTAATAGAGAAAACTCAGAAAATTAACAACTAAAAGTAACTTACTTGACTATGAAACATTTTAATACTTAATATATAATAAAACAATAGTAGAATTGTGACCGGACCGTGGCAAGACCCGCGATTTCACCATCTACTTCAAATCTTATCGGCACTTCAATACTTCAATCACCCAATAAAGCCACAGATTCTTTTACTGCACTCTAAAAAATAATACTGCACAATACTTAATTAAATTTGTGAAACATTTTTACACTTAAAAATATTGAGTTGATTTGAAAGCTCTCAAATCTGTTAAAACAAAACATGAGTAATGAGTAAATCTAAGTAGTATTTTCAATTAGGTCTGAATGATTTGACTTGGCACGAATACCACATAAATTGAGTAAATGTAACTGAAATACTGTGTAAACCATATAGAAAACGTGAGTAGAAAGCACTCAAGAAACGGAGTAAATATAATTAAAAATATTTGTGGGAGATAATTGCAAATTTGCTACTGACTTACTAAAAATATGTGTTGTACTGACTGATTTTTTAAACTTAATTCACTACATGCTGTATTTGATTTGAGGATATTCAGTACTATATACAAATATGAACAAGATCTCACAAAACATTAAACTTTATTTTAAAACATTTTTCCCACAGAAATTTTTTTTTTTCCAGTATATGCACATACCAAATACATAAAAGTGCATTTCAACAAGGCATTTTTAAAAATACTTAGCTTGGCAACTTCTCCACAACAACTGGAGCTGTATCACAACAACAGAGGGGTTCAACTGTTCTTTTCATCTGAACCATCACCAACTAACATTTAACTCATTAACATGTCTGTCTGTCTGTCTTACAACTCAAGTTACGTGGACAAAACCTACAGCAGCACATTCAAAGCTGTTACAGGAAAGGATATTCAGGATACCCAAGATCAAACGCCTCTGAACTACAATTCTTCTTGCCAAATGGCCATGAAAAAAAAAATTAATAAATAAAAAATACATATTAAAGATGTATGTTAATACAAGGGGTAATCTTCACACTAAACACATTGATGACTAGCAGCTGGGCCTATCACAATCTGTGACACAAGGGCAAAATCATCTCCACTGCATATTTGGCTTCACATTTAGATATGACAATACGTGGGTCATCTCTTCTGCCTTTTCAAACACCTGCATTTCTTACAGTTACAGATACTCCAAACTGAAAATACAAAAACGACTTTCTCCTAAGTACAACATTTAAGTCACTGACTCGAAAATTAGATGCCTCATGCCTCACAGGAATGATTAAAAAAACTTATATAAAGAAAAAAATGCATTTTAATGCAAAATGTAAATGTACAATCAAAAAAACATCAGATCGTCTAATCAGTCAGACAACACCTGGAGGTGGTTTGACGAAATGAAGCCATAGACTGTCCAAGTTCCTGTCCAGAAGAACCTCACTAATTACTGCCGGTACAGTCTGACTTACACGCATGGTTCAGTTGGGTATGAGTCTCATCTGTGCTCATCTACCCCACAGACAACTATATCATGACATTGTTTTTCAGTCGTTGCACGTTTGTTGACAGGTTTCCAGCATCCACTTCAACAAGCATCTTTTGAAATACTTCAAAAATGTATTTCAAAGTTTTGGGGTATTCAAGGTCCAAGGCATAAGTTAGTCCAAGCAAGTAGCAGCAGGCTCTGCTGAGATCCCCAAGCTGGTTGAGTTCGATGGAACCCTCAATGACGATCCCTGCGTCCCTGACTTGTCCATCTTCATTACGCACAAGGTACAGAGCCATCGTCTCTGCTGCTAGCTCTTCTTCCACATCGGTGGCTGAATCATCAAAATTCTGTTGATATTGTAAAGGAAACTGGTTATAGCAGGCAAGATGTCACCAAAATAAATAAATAAAAAAACTAAAAAAAATAACTACATAAATTAGCTATACAAACATCATGTTGTAAGTTATTTTAACTAGTGTATATGACAAATTTGAATGATGTGAACAGACACGTGCAAATAACAACAATAATAATACTGACTTCGCCACTAATAAAAGGTATCCGTGCGTATTCTCATTCATCCAGGTCATAACTGGACTTAGCGATATGTCTGTTGGTACCATAATGTAGTGGGGGGGCCATAAACTAGGTGGGGCCTTATGATAGCAAACAGCATACAGACACAGGTGTTGACCAGTTGTGTGTTTTTTAACCAATAGCAACTATTGAAATGAAACATTATATGTGAAGATAATTCCTCTCTGCAGATTACATCTGTTGTTAAGTGGCACTATATAAACAAAATAGATTTGAACGGAATGTCACGCCAATATGGAATTACATCAATTTGAATAATATTTGGTCTATTAGGTTTGCAAAATCAAAACTGATTTAGATATGAGCTACATGACTAATGTTGCAGTCCTTCCTATAGACAAAAAAAAAATCAAAGTTGTTATAACTGACTGTATTCAGCGGAAACACTTTCAAATTTACAGATTACTGTAGGGAGAATGCTGAAAGTCATCTATTGCACTCACGTCAAACTCCTGGATTAAGGCACCCACATCTTCGCTGAGGTGATCGATGAGACATCGGATGAAAACTTCTCTGGTTTTCTCTATGGGAATTCCATTCTGTTAAGGACAAAATGTATTTAAACAGCTGACAAGACTCAACAGAGGAGTAAACTGAAATACCTGGAGTAGAATATTCATTTCTGTAAGATGTCTCTCTCCAGCAGCACCTTTCTTGGCTTGGAAGATGGCAAGCAGTTTAGGGGTGTAGTGGTCTAACAGGAACATGAATTTGGCCTCAAGATTTACGGTGGTAATTCGACTGAACTCAGTGTTGACCTGAAGAAAAAAAAAAAGAAAAAAGACAAAAAAGGATTTTTAGATTTAAACAATACAATTTCTGAATTTCAGCCTCTTTCCGCCCAAGGTATATTTGTGTTAAACCATGTTGGAGAAATTTGATTTTCTCACCTGTGAAGAGTGGCTCCCACACTCATTCTGTAACATAGGGACGAAATTTTCAAAACGAGAGCACAATGAAAACATGTTGCCACAGCAAGTTAAGAAACTATAGTCAATATTCCCACAATAAATTTGGAATAAATGTAGGGTATGCTTAGCTATTATTAAACAGAAACAAGTGAGTGAGACAAGAGACCTGCACTGGAAATTAAGACAGAACCCAGCCTGAGACATTCAGGTACATGGCAACTTATTTATTTCCTTGCTCGTGTTTGATCTCAATTACTTACAACTCATGTTTTATAGTATTCTTTACACCATAGAAATATTGTTTTCCTTCCTTAAAGCATATGACATTAAAAACAGAGACACGAGAGCCGAGATGCCTCACAGCAGTCGGAGGGAGGAGGTGGTGTTCATGCCGCAAAGTCAGCTGAGTCCGCACTAGCTGCGAGAATTCATACATTGTTTCACATTTCGGATAGTTTGCGTTCACAAAGCGAAGCCATCAAAACAGGCAAGGAAGCGGTGTGCCTTCTTCGACCGAGACCACCTCGTCCAGGTGGACTAGAGTCCGGTAGTTCGGTCCCTCAGAGAGGACTCGGTCGGCGTTTAGCGCCAAAAGGCAGCCAGCCGGTGTTTCGGATTAACACGCGTCTATGTTAACTGGTGACCGTGAGCCGAATGCGTCTGTGGTCGCCGTAGCTACAACAGATGTTGAAAACGGGAAGAGAAGACGTAGCTGTCCTCTGATCTGCCTCTTTGTTTAGGTTGTCTCTGTGCAAAACATACCTGATACGTGTTTGGGCTCCTGTTTGATTAAACGTGTCTAACCCTCTGTCGCTGTATCAAAGTGTCTGGTTGTTACGGAAGACGTTGTAAACAGGAAAGGGGAGAGTTGCTCTTCCTGTGAATGTGTATCTCTAATAAACCTTTATTAAAAACACCTACTCGTGTCTTCTCCCTGTTTATGTAAACATGCATCACATAGAGGAACTATGTAACCCTTGTAAACAAAAATAAATAAATAAAAGAATTACGGGACTTGAACTCACATTCACTGAGGGAAAAAAAACACCAACGCGATAATCAATCCACTTTGCCAATCAGATCACGCAGGAGACTCGCGGTATCACCTATTTCTCTCCTCACAGCGGACACATGGCCACCTCTGGGTCGCAGGAGGAGGCCAGATCAACTTGTGACCGCAGTGTCTTTTCACCGCGTCTGTATGTGATGATTTATAACACAAATAAGCATAACCTTTATGAAATGCACATACTCATCTTTGCTGTCTATTTGAGCAAACATTCTTCACACAGAAGAACTATGGAATCCTTTTAAACGAAACAGAGAAAAAAATCAAATAAAACATGGGACTCGAACTTAGACTCAACGAGGAAAAAAAGCAATCTAACGCGTGATAACCAATCCACTATACCAGACTAACCACACTTCGAATGACAGCATAGCGTCTCAGCATAACCACAGACACCTTTTGGACACAGAGGGTGGTCAGGTCAACTTGTGACCACAGTCTCTATGCACCAAAAATATAATCAATTTATGTTAATGTCTGTAAGATTGTGTTATAGGCAGTGGCGGTTCTAGACCAGTTTTAATAGGGGAGCCAGGTTGGGGACGGCTTTTTTGTAAGGGGGCACATACAACCCGGAAAAAAAGATAAATCCCTCATTCAGACAAAACAGTGTTTACAATTTCAGCAATTTTGATTGGGTAGTAAACTGCTGAGACACTTTCATTCTGCCTTTCCCTTCAAAACAAAATCATTGCAAGAAATCTGTCATTGTATTATTGATGCAGACTCCCTGCTGGGGGGGCCACAGGGGGGTCCAGACTCTGAGTTACGGGGGCACTGGTCCCTGTTGGCCCCCCCCCCCCAGAACCGCCCCTGGTTATAGGCCACTTTAAATGTGTAGGAATGACAGTCTTACGGCCCAAAAGATGCAACAACTGGACAATACCAAAATTTATGAAAGTTTTCCTCCTCTTTATCTGCTAAAAATATAAGATAGACCCAGTTATTTTCCATCATTCAAGCATTTTATTTCATTTTACTTCAATATAGAAAGTTTTTACCAAGAAAGACCATATTCTTTTGGAAAATCTTATTTGTGTTATAAATCATCACGGTCGCCAGTTAACATAGACGCGTGTTAATCCGAAACACCGGTGCAGAGCTAGCCTCAATCGCGCAGTCTACAGTTCTCAACGGGCTTGCAAATTAAAACGACCCGACCCGACCAGACCCACGGGTGCTTAAGCCCGGACCTGACGTGGTCTCTCTAGTACTCACTCACAGCCCTGCAACCAGCCAAAAAAAAAAACAACGCGGTGCAACAGTGCCCTGTGAGCTTTTATGTAAATCCGCTATTTTCGGTGCCAGTCGACACTGCACATTTTGAGCGGTGGTACACCGAGCCCCGACACTAACCCGGGTCGAGTTGGGTCGAGCCAGCCCGGCGCCTTGAGTAACGTTACTCTAACGCGGTCTGAAACCTGCAAAGTTAAGTTAGTGTGTGAAGCATCTTCAAGAGCAAAAAAAAAAAAAAAAGGATAAATTAATTAATTAATTAGATTGTTCTATTATTATTTTTGCCCTCAAAATGAAAGAGAAGTTGCTTAACAACAAACCCACAAACATGATGATGGAAAACACGAACTGTTTATTTTTGGGGTCATGGCCTAATAAGTTTGGGAACCCTTGGCACACAAAGCAAACAGAAACAGAAAAAAAATCAGGAGCTGAGAGCACTTACTATTGGCAAAGTTTGCAAGACTGGTCACTGCATGCCATTCTTCTTGGCTTCTCAAAGAAGATCTCCTGCGCTCTTGCATAATTCATCTCGTCCACTGACCTGTTGCATTCATTTTATGGCATTTTTCTTGACGAGCAGATGTCGCTGTTTAATTTCACTTCTGGTATGTGACGCTGTTACTGTGATGATAAATGATACTTAAATATTGAATCTGTGTCTGTAATAACCACACCCTGACATGTAAATGTGACATCTGTCTTGGTTCATTTATTTTAACTTAAATTTTGGACAACTGACTGCATAATATATGAATCAGAAACAGAAATGCTTTACAGCAGCTCCCATTCAAAGTCAAGAATATGCAGAAAAATAGTAGTCGTAATAAAAATGATAATAAAAATAATAATAATAATAAACTATATACTGTATATGCCGCATATTTATAATAGAAGTCTACTGCAACTGTACTTTTTTTTTTTTTACCATTAAATGTTATTTTATACATTATCATATTTCATGATGTTCTGTCATGGAGTACATCACTTCACTGCTAACAGAAAAGAAAGCAGCTCACTGCCAGTTGCAGCTTCTTATCGTGATCTGCATTCTTTGTTAATTTTTTGTCATGACTGCTATTATTAGTAGGCTACTTAGACTATCAAAAATCACAGTTACATGTCAGGATGTGGTTATCATAGACAGATTCGATATTTAACTGTCATGTGTCATCACAGTAACAGCGTTACATACATTAGCAGCTGTAAACACATAAAAACATAATAAAACACATCATGTGGTCCCCTGACGCTGCACGATTTTTTTCTTCGCCTTTTTCACGTATCGCGCTTGCTTTCTGTCAGTCATCAGACTGATGATCGCCATGACTCAAGTGCAGCAAACTTTCTGTCTTAAAATATGCAGAGGAAATAGCGGGAGAAGCAGCTTCTAGATGTTTCTCTCTCGACCCCAAGAGAGTGAGAGATTGGCGAAAAAATCAAACGGAGCTTCAGCGTCTGTCCGAGGAGGACAGCAACAGGGCCAGGCTGCCTGCTGGAGGGAGGAAGAAGGCTAACGAGGAGCCTGAGATAAACATGCGGGAATGAGTTATCAGCAAACGGGCACGCCACCAGAGAGTGTCCCGCAAAATGATCATGGCGATGGAGAAACAAAAGCAAAAGCAGAGATGAGGAGTTTGCAGCGAGTGCTGGTCGGCTGAATCGTTTCCTCCGCCGCAACAACTTCACTCGCAGAAGACAACTATTGCCCAGAAGGATGCCAGAGAATTCACCAAGAAGCTGGAGAAGTGACATTTTCATCCCGGATTTTCTAGACATTCTAGCCCGGGCGCTACAGATTTCAAGCCGGGCGGGGCGCCTGGCCAAATAAGGTCTGCAGGAAACCCTGTCAGTTACACACATTAAATGTTCGAGCTACACGATGTGACAAAGAAGCCTACGACTAACTTGATGTAACGGCTTGAGTTGTTCATATTATGCTAACAAGGCAAATTAGCTAACTAAGCTAGCTGTAACGTCGAATGGCTTCGTCGCGATAGTAATGTTTGTCAACTGATATTTCATGCTCATGTAAGGCTTCTGTAACTAAGGAGGCTTATGAGAAATTATAAATGTGTTCAAAATTACTTAAGTTACCATCGAGTCAGGTTGAAATTCAATCCGCTGTGCCCGCCAAGCCTGCCTGCCATCATCCTTTTCAGATCTGTCCCAGAACCGTTACAGAATGTCAGTTCCGCTCTGTTTACTTGATTTTTTAAGTTGTTAAGTGACGTCTTAAAAAAAATTTAGTTGAGTTCTATAATAATTGCACTTATTAAAACTAATTGCTGTTCGTAGTGTATTCTCAAAAATGTTGTTGAAAAATACAGGGATTATTACAAATATTTAAACCATGTAATCTGTCAGTCAAATAGTAATTTATTTCAAAGAAATAAACTTAATTTACATGTGTATATTTCACACAAAGGTTCCTGTTGGAATTCTACTAATGAATTTTTATGTAGTCAAATCAAATAGTCATCATAATGATATTCAGCAGTTTAATCAAGCATGCATACCTATATATTACTGTCACATTTACTGGGTCCTTGAATTCTTTTTTAGAGTGTGATACAGATCGACAAAAATGATGGACCGAGGCAAGGGTGTTTCCCACCAAGATTTACAATTTTATTTACAGAGCTGCCAACATCAATATTAAGAGACAATTTATTAAAGCTAGCGGTTAAAAAAATGACTAGAGTGTACTGAGGATGGGCGGCCCAGGCCGCAGACAGCAGAGGGACAATTTACACTGGGACAGAGTACTCACCCCAATCCAGTGCCCTACACACATGCACACAGCAAAACCAAACAAAAAAAGGGGATCAACAATAAATCGTGAGGGACGTGCAACTATAATTACCAAGCACACAAGATCAGAAGGAGTGTGAAGTACAGGTGAGAGACTGTCACCAAACCCTCCACCATCGGCCGACCTCACTTGCCGCTGCCCCTACAGCACTCACACAGAGAGAGAGAAACACATTAAATCTTCATACAATAAAGAAACAAATAGACATTGCAGCTCTGTTAGTTTCTTTTCCTCCTTGGTAGGAAATAACAAATTAATTGGGACAAAAGCAGAAATAAACCCTACCCAGAACTAACTTTATACAAAAAAAAAGAACAAATAAAAAAAAACCTACATAGAAACTAAACAACCAAGTCACACATAACAAACTAAATTCAACAAAACCTAAGCAAAACAAAACAGCAGTGGCAATCCCCATACGCTACTCACAGCGTCCGCAAAGTTTTTCATACAAGCTGGCACCACGCTGAACCAGGACAGCAGACTCGCAGACGCCGTCACCGTCAGAGACGAAGGGAGAAGCCCGCAGCAGGCTGGACCAGGACAGCAGGCTGGACCAGGACAGCAGGCTGGACCAGGACAGCAGGCTGGACCAGGACAGCAGGCTGGACCAGGACAGCAGGCCCACACACGCCGACACCGTCAGAGATGAGGGGAGAAGCCGGCACCAAACTGGACAGGGACCGCAGACTCACACACGCCGACACCGTCAGAGATGAAGGGAGAAGCCGGCACCACGCTGGACCAGGACAGCAGACACACACGCCGACACCGTCGGAGCCGAAGGGAAGAAACCGGCACCAGGCAGGACCAGGACAGCAGACTCGCATGCGTCGTCACCGTCAGAAACGAGGGGAGAAGCCGGCACCAAACTGGACAGGGACCGCAGACACACGCTGACACAGTCAGGGACCAAAGAGGAAAAGAGAGACAGAGCATCGACATGCCACAGCTTATGTATGATGCCCAGCTGGTCAATTAAGACCCGGAAGTAAAGTATGGCTATGGGCGAGGGACATTTTACCCAACGGCTGCCATCTACCTGCTACAGAATAATAATCGAAAAAGCTGGAAACGAGCTGATCTAAAACAAAGAGCCGTTGTGATCACTGGTCACATCTCCGCACATTACCCCCGCTCTCGTACAGTTACCACACACACGCTTGTGGCATTTCAAGTGTCTGGTGTTTGGTTCCGTTTGCAGCGGACCGGCACTGCCTCCGTGTCCGTGTCAGCGAAGATGGCCAGTGGCGGTCTTCTATAACATCCTCGACCTGGCTGGGATCAATGCCCGCATCTTATTCAAGGGGCTCAAAGTGATCGAAACGGCTCTTTTTGTGTGTGTGTGTGTGTTTTAGATCAGCTCGTTTCCAGCTTTTTCGATTATCATTATTCATGTTATTATATATTAAGTGTTAAAATAAAATGCTTCATAATCAAACAAGTTACTTTTAATTGTTTTTTCTTGTTCTGGGTTTTCTCTATTAAAACCTTGTGCAATAATTACGGTTTACTATGATATCGATAAATGTATAATTAAACTTGTTAAAATGTACACTTTGGTGTTATTTCGTTTTTTTTTTTTAAATATCATGACACAATGAATGCATTCATCACTCAGTTGGGTATTTATATGAGACATTATAGGGTTTAAATCCAGCGGTCCAAATGACCGCTTACGGCCGTTCCCTGCGCACTTGCCCGGCTGCCGGCTGCGCATAGAGATCGATGTTGTCCGTCGAGCTCTTAGGACGGCTTATTTTAGTAAAAAATCTGGGTTTTGGTCCTTGTAGCTCGTAGTCTATGCTATTATGGTGGGACAGAGGCATCATTTGTGTTTGAAAAACATTTCACTTCAGATTTAATGATCCCGGAAGTTCGAATCTGTGAATATCTTTCCAAATTTACTGAACAACCAGCAAAGTGTTACAGCTTTTGCGGTTGGCCTGAAATAAAAGGATCCATTTTTGAGGGTCAACAGACCCACCAAAGACCAGACATCATTGCTAGAGTCTTCCACATGAAGGTGGAGGCTCTCCTCACAGACATCCTGAAATATGACATTCTGGGACATGTGGACGCATTTGTGATGGTGAAAGAAACTCAGAAGAGGCATCTTCCTAATATACATATGCTCATCACTATGGTGCCACACGACAAACCCAGGACTTCCACTGATACTGATCGCGTTGTGTCTGCAGAGATTCCAGACAAAAAAACAAATCCAGAATTACATCGCATTGTCACATCACACATGATTCATGGACCATGTGGACAATGGAATCGTGACAGTCCATGCATGGTTGACAGAAAGTGCTCCAAAGACTACCCCAAACAATTGAGGCAAGACACATGCTTCTCAGACAACTCTTACCCACTGTAGAGAAGATGAGCTGAAGAAGCGCCTGGCTCTCCCATCTCAAAGACGATCAGAGGGGGCATTAATGTGTCTGTCAATAATGCATGGGTTGTGCCATACAATCCATACATCCTTCTCGGATACAATGCATACATTAACCTTGAAATTGTCTGTGCTGTCTCCAGTGTGAAGTACCTGTACAAATACTCGGAGAAGGGTCCAGATCAGTGCCTGATGAGGTTAGATATAGCTGATGAGACCCATGAGGAACTTCGTCACGATAAGGTGACATGCTATGGGTTGGGCCGTTACATCACTGCATCTGAATATACAATTTCCCCATCCAACGAAAACAACCACCAGTAAGGATACTGGCAATTCACCTAGAGGATGAACAAGTCATCACATTTAATGATGACGGCGCTGCCCAGAACCTACTGAACGCAGGGCCACCTATCACTACACTGACTGCCTTTTTTGGAGCCATATCTCTACATCCACACATATTGTGTACCCAGATGTATTTCGACACTGTTGGACGCATCCCAATGACTGCCTTCAACCCACACACTGCAGAACTGTTCTATCTTCGCATGCTTTTGTACCATGTGCCAGGACCAACTTCATTCAGAGACCTCCGAAAAGTTGGAGATGTGATGATGGACACATATTTGGGAGCGTGCATTGCACATGGGATTGTTGACAATGACAATGAAGTATATTCTGTTATGGAAGAGGCAGCAAATGTGACCTTTGGCCCAGCACTGCGTGAAGTATTTGCCAACATGCTCATGTTTGTACTTAGAGGAGAGCACTTGCGGTTCTGGGAAAGGCACAAGTGTGTTCTTGGTGAAGACTTCATGCACAGGGCAGCGGTGAATGAGCCTGATGAATACATTCTGAATCAAGTGCTACTTGAGGTCAAGGACCAAGTTAAAAGACATGGCTTTACACTGAGTGGACACTTTGGCCTCCCTGAACCTAATCCACTTCACGACCATAATCAGACTCCCCGCATCATCCAGCACGAGATTGAGCATAACATGGAAGAACTTCAAGCTAACATTACTCACACAGAAAACAGACTTAATCACGAGCAGCAAACTGTTATCAAAATGGTGATGGAGAGCGTGGAAAAGGGCCTTGGAAAGATGACAGCGCTTGATGCAAGTGGCAGGACAGGAAAAACTTTCATATTATGCCACATCCTCAACAAAGTCCGTGCAGAAGGCAAAGTGGCTCTTGCAACAGCTGCGAGTGGCATCGCAGCTACTCTACTGCCAAAAGGCACCACCTTTCACAGCAGAACAAAATGTCTTCTCATTCTCACTGATGAATCCACTTGCAGTGTGAGTGAACATGACAGCACTGCAACACTCATTAGGATGACACACCTCCTGGTCGTGGATGAAGTAACAATGATGGATCGCCGTGCATTAAAAGCAGCAGATCATACATTTCAGCGGCTCCGAGGATCAGCCAAACCATTTGGTGGCCTGACAATGGTCTTCAGTGGTGATTGGAGGCAAAACCTTACCGTTGTACCACACAGTAGCCGCATCGTGATCATAGGAAGGTGTTGCAAGAGCTCATACCCATGGAAAAATGTTGAAACTCTTCGTCTAACAGAAAACATAAGGGTTTCTCAAGCTGCAGAACATCAACAAGCTGAAGAAGACTTTGCCAGATTTCTCTTAGACCTTGGTGAGACTAAAATTCCAGTAGTGCCAGAAGAGGGTGAGTTTGCCATTAAACTCAATGACACACTGACGATTCCTGGTGAAAGACAAACTGAAAGACATTGTCCATTGGGTGTATGAAGACATGCTGGCCAACATTTCCAGTCCAACGTGGCTATGCGAATGTTTCATTTTATGCCCAACTAACTCTGAAGTCGACATAGTAAATGAGTACATGACCACAATATTTCCAGGAGAAGAACATGTTTGCAACAGCGTTGACACTGCAGATTCTGAAGGTCACTATATGTACCCAACCAAGTTTTTAAATACACTCTGCCCATCCGGAATGCCTCCTCATCGCATAATGGTGATCATGCTACTGCGAAACTTTGACCAACAAAATGGTTAAAGTGCAGTTAAAGTGTATTACTGTTAATACTCCACATCTTAGCTTTCCCATATCATTCATAGACTATATATATCTATATCTATCTATATATATGTGCACTTGTACTCTGATTAGACCGAATTGTATTGCAATGACAATAAACTGAATGAATCTCATCACATGTTCATTATTAGTCTTATAGCACACACCAAGCATCTATTTTGTTTTGTTTATTAAAATGTAACACACAGTGGTCACATATACGTGTCTTCTCTCATCAGATGCAGATTTAAAATATTTCACCACCAGCCCTCCTGTCCCTCTACCCCAGCACAGCAGACTGATATAGCATCAGGACTAAAGGCTGATGCTGCATCAGGCTGCACCAACATGTTTCAGCCCAGAAACATGAACCTACCAGACTAAGTATGAGAAAATAACCTGTTTGGACTACACTGTCAGCCATACAAATGATTCTGAATTAGGTACTATTCAACGTAAAGCTGTGTGTTTATGTGTCTGTGAATGTGTGTGTGTCTATGTGGGTAAGTACACGTGCGCCAACGTGTAAGTTCTTGCATGATGTGACATACATGATGATTGAATTACTCCCATTTTGTTACATGCATGAATATTACATATATGTAATCATTTATCGTTTATGATTTAAATGACCCTCACTAACACTAACCCTCACATTACTGAACTATTTCTCATTCTAATAAAATCATCACTGTGCTACAACAGCTGTCATTCTCTATCTACCTCACCAATTTCTTAAAACAAATTATTCAAAATTTAACATGTTTGTTTAAACATACTAAGGGTTTGTGTTTAACACCAATGCAACAGCATAACCATCATGGATAACAAATTCATACTTATTACAATATTCAACCATGCATACCCTTTAATTATCCCCAAAACAGAAATCTAACCAGATTTAGCCTTCAAAACACTTTCAGATATCATCCTGTTGCATTGCTGTTTTTGCTTTTTCCCAGTGGCTAAAAAAGCAAAAAGGCACCGGTAGTGGTACTTTCACATGAGTGGAATGGGGTTCAACTCCCTACAGTGCCCTTGCTAAAAGCCAAAATATATGACAACACAATAGTTATCACTCTACACATTTGACAACAAACCTAAATGTTTTCTATAGCAATACATACTTCCTACGGGCACTGCACTAGTTTTTTAAATTAACCAATGTGTGTTGTATTTTCAATAGATGTGTTTTCCCAATGGTACCCTGAGATTTCATTTTTGAACTAAGTGTCTTATGTATGAGCATGTGTGTTACAGAATTGCAAGTAAAGTGCAAAGCAGCGCCTCTGTTTAAGGTATGGTTACACTTTGTTTAAGGTTTAGTAACAACAACATCAAGTTATGTTACTTTGGTTTAAGCATGTGTCTGTAGTGTTCAAGCAATGGGTAAAAACTGTAACTGGAAAAGAAAATTGCAGAAAAAAAATCCGACAATGTGGGAGGCTCCTTCTCCGTCCAGCCTCTCGCATTGTCAGGCCATGGTTGATGACATGATCAACTAAGGTTGCTCTGATTTCATTTGAAAGTTGTTGTCCTTTTTGGCCATGACCTCCTCTACCAGCTCTACCCCTACCTCTCACTCTTCCTCCCCCTCTCATTCTTTCCCTCCCTCTTCGTCTTCATCTCTCTGCAATGTCTTCCATTGTTGTTTTGAAAAAATAGGTGCTCACCTGTGGTCTTTTAGTGCTTACTTCCTGATTGAAGTGGTAACAATTAAAAATTGTTTGGCCAGGTGGCAAATATAGTGGCCAATTAGCTCATGTAGTGTCATTTTGAACTCAGTGTTTTGAAATGGCAAACATGTGACTTTTTGTCAGATTGTTGTCTCTTATACAGAGAACCGTGTTGAATTGCAAAATGTGTGTGAAGCAGAAAATGTGTTGTTTTGGAGACTTGAGAAGATGTTTCGCTGTCTGTGTGTCAGTTTAAATATTTGTGCTATGCATGTCATTTTAGTGTGTTAGCAATTGGAAAAAATATAATCTAAGACATCACCTTCTGCAATGCAAATGATGGTTAATCAGAAATGTGAACTGACTCTGAACTGTCTACTGAAGAAAACATTAAGTTGGTCATCATTTTTATCTATACAGCTCAGGGGTTTTCAAAGTCTGAGACTGTGGTAGCCTATGGGATTAACATTATGTTATTTGAGCCTATAGACACTCATTGTTTTATTCAAGATAGCCTAATGTTGCTTTCATAAAAAAAATAAGTTCTCAGTATTAGTGGACTCTGGGCAAGTGGAGGAAAAAGTAAAACTCTTCAAGACTACTGTATCTCTGAGCTATCTCTTTAACCAGATGAAATCGATGCATAGAAAAAAATGCAGATTTGTGTAGATTAAAGTCTGTGTAAAGCAAATTCAGCCATTTTCTTCTAAACACATTAAAAAGGTCATAAATGTATTTCCTTAAAACATGTAAAAAGCCATTCAGCCATTTAGAATTGAATTTTGAAACTAGGCTCACAAACGGTGTTTCAAAATTTCTGTGTTCAGGATTTAATTCAGCGTATTAGCTCCGGTGGTTTTTCCGCTCGCTCTCGAGTCTTGGATAGCATCTCTTAGAATAGTTTGCAGCTAGCTAACCAGTCAACCAGTCAGCTAAACAGTCATGTCTCCTCCACATCGCTTGTGCATCTTTCCTGGATGCCACAGTGTGCAGGGTAAAGGCGCTGTTTATGGAGTAAGATCGCTGTCAAAAAGACGTGTGCATGATTCTTACATTCGTATTCGTAATGTTAAACTTTTGTGTGCAAATAAAAATGTTGTACACAAAATTCTACTGTCATATACGTGAGTCTGAAAAATTGTTTGGGTTAGGATTGTTTTTATGTGAGTATGAATCTGAAAGCTGTGAGTGCAAAGTCTTGTGAGTACGACTCTAATTTCTACGACTACGAAGTCCTCACTGTGAACACGAATTCAAGTTTTTGGGTACGAGTAGAAAAGTGTTGAAATGATGTCACGTAGGTCACAGGCAGGTCACAGGGGACCCATCCCACCGATAGCGCATGCTCCCATCCGGCATTACGTGCCTGCCAGAGAGTGTAAGTAGAGTTTAGATTCTCTGCCCGAGCCCGACCCTAGCCGATATTTCCTGTCAATATCCTCGTGCCGGCCCTTGATCAAGCATTTGTGTGTGTGTGTTTTGTTTAATAACTCAAAATAATGACTGTATTTCCAGCTACAAAAGGCGCATCTCTTTCCTCCCTCCATATTGTTTGTGCCGCTGCGTGGTTTTACACGTGAGTGAGTGTCCTCGTGCTGAAAACGCGACTTCTCGCGTACGTGACTTCACTCCCTGAGACGCAAGAAGAAAGCAAAAATATATATTTTTACTAAGGAAAATGACAAAATAATAGTAACGGACAGTGATTTGAATAAGTAACTTTAATCTGATTAGTGGTTTGGAAATATTACCGTGTTTGATTAATCCTCACTGAAAAAAGTGGTCAGATTAGAGTAACGCATTACCGGCATCACTGCACGGGCTCGGCTCGGGTCAGGCTTGATTTTTTTTGGGCCAGATCAAAGCTCTAAGTGTAAGTGTGTGCTTATGTATGTTATAAATATTGTACATGTGGGCAATTAAATGCATTTTGCTTAAGGTGCAAATCCTGAACATGATGTTACATCGTGCATCCTGTCATGCCCATGTAATGTAATCAAATGTTATTGCATTTAATCATGACATGATTTGGCCTCATTCCCTGAGCGGAGTCCATCTGACAGCACAATGATAATCTACAGGTAATATTTTATGTGCACCAATATAGCTATGACAAGGAATTATATGTAGACTGGGGTTTTATGTTTGTGTGTAATGTAAAACATGGACTGTGAGGAACAAGGCTGAGCACTATCAGTGTCTGACTCAGAGTCAGTTTCTGGCTCTGATGGCTCAAACAGGTCGGGCTGAGTCCGTCCGATGACGCTGTTAGCTTCCATTGTTACTGTAGGTTACGTCCTTGGACAGTACAGGAGGCAGCTCCCCTCTCGCGCTTGGGCGTGGTTCCAGCGCCTCTAACTGACACGCCCCCAGCATTTCACAGCAGAGAGAAGTGCTTGTTTTTCCATGATTTTGAGACCTAATTTTATATACTTGGCAATTTTTTTAATCTTTCAAATTTGGCTCAGTGGTCAATGACACACGTTTCTGTGGTATGACAAACTCATAACACAAATTTATTTCTGCTTTACACGGACTTTAACATATCCAAACTAGATCATATTGGCCAAATAGAGCCGTTCCTTCAGAGAAATGAAGATAGTCACAGAGGGGTATATTCAAGCTGTTGACAGTGTTATGATAGTAATCCTATAAAGCACTTTAACAGAATAATTTCACCAAAGGAGATTGTAATTAAATAGCAAAAAAGTAACAACAACAATAAAACTGTTCTACCTTTTCAATAATTATGCCTAAAGCAAGTTTTAAGCAAGTTTTTTTTTTATTGTGAATGCTGAAGGCATTTTTCTTCTACTGAAGAACTTTTTTTTGTAGGACTGGGACATTATTGCTAATTCTTTTCTCATTCATATCATTCATCATTTCAGAAATGTTAAATGTTTTTCAGTTATTTTTGCCCATTTAAGTAAATAGACAGAATGTGCAAAAATCCCACATCATCACATTTTTTCAAGCACTTTCAATACTTACAATTCATTTACTCTTTCAGCTGGAAACTTCATTCAAACTTTGAGATATCCAACATCTTACACTGAAGGTGTTATTCCTCTTTCAAATCCCATTAGAACTGTTTAGAGCTGGCCAGTCAGGCATTTGAATACCCATTCAAATATTACTGTTCCCCTTTGATACATTCTGAGATTTATTCAACTTTTCTGTCCCATTCAAAAGTATTTTGTTGTATGATTAAAGAGATCAAAAATGTCAGCTTTTGTTCTGTGGAGAATAAAACTTGAGTTTAGAGGCATATTTCTGCTGGCATGTAAATTTTTTTTAGGCTATTATATTTTGTTTAATATACACCTTATGTTGATTTATTTAATGCTGAGTTAAATGAGTATAATGAGCATAAGTAGTTGCTAAAACTACTTTTTTTAGCAGTAGTTTTACAAACTACATTTCTCCAGGGGTAGAAATGCAGTCTGTTAAAACTACTGCCAGGCTGAACTACATGTAGTTTACAAGCTACGCTTGAAAGTAGCTTCCATTACATTGTGGAAGCTATGTAATGGAACACTGGTTATAGGATATGTAAAACAAACCCTCACAAGAATGAAAAGTACTCTACAAACAATAGCTGACAACTTTTTCTCTAAATTTTAGAAAAAAGAAAGAAAAAAGAAAAAAGTAACTCACTCAATACATTTGAAATGTTTACTGTAGTTGACTTATATACTGAAGTACTGAAGGTTATTGCTGCCATACCAGAAAACAAAAAATAAAAATCAGTATCACAATGTGATAAGTTTCACGTTATAACGTGATAAATTGGTCTCGGGCTGAGGGGGCAGAAGTGTGTATTCAGACCACTGATTCAGGTTGGATCAGGTGGTGGGGGGGTGAGGGGGGCGGTGAGGTGGGTTGTGGGGCTGTGTCTATATGTGCTGAATGTAACCATCAGAATATAACTTTTTATTCATCTGATTAACCGGCTTTATCAAGGCCGGCGCTTGCTCACTATCTATAGCCGTTTTTATACTGGGCAGCAAGCCACCAATTTGGCCATCCCTTTTAGGTCCGTGGATTTAGACAGAGGGTGGTAAATTGGGGGTCTATTTTGGTCCGCCAATTTGCCACTTTGGAGGGTACACTTGTTTCCGCCTCCATTGCTATGTAAATCCGAGAAATCAAAGTGCCGGCAATTGCGTGAGATGAGAGGAGGTGTTGATGACGTGCACTGTTGTGCGACCGACAGCCGGGGAGTTTTAAAACCAAGAAACAGCTGATCACAGCAATCAGTCCATCACTTCATCCATGGACGTCAAGATGAGCAACTGGACAGCCGCTGAGATCCAGGAGATGCTAGCATCTCCTCTGTCTCTGTAGCTGTCTTCGTTGTCTGCTTATTGTTGTAGCGGCAAGCTACTAATGGTTGCTACTTTCAAATTAAAAGCCCTCCGCTAAGAACCCAGCTCTAAACTCCACTGGTGTGCAATGTAAAGCTCTTATTTTGAAGACAAATTCGACCTGCTTCACTGTTCACGCCCAACTTTGTGCTTCACATCACGTCACATGTTTACGCCTAGTGGCGGCCAAGTGGTGGCTTTTTTGAAAAGAAGGAACATTACACCTCCCTTTTAGAAAGACAAGGCGGCACATTGCCACCTTTACCTTGCTGCAAATATGCTACCTTTTCTATCTAAAAGGGGCTTCTGTCTGTCTGCCTGTCTCTCAAACCATCAGACACAAATCAAATTAAATCTTCTTGTCAATGTTTGGTAGCATATATTGTGAGCCAGACACAGATTGAGAAGCTGTGTTCATGAAATAACCAAAGCCAGAACACAACAGGTAGAGTGTCAGAGTGAAAAGTTTCACGTTATAACTTGATCAGCTGGAGGGACACCTAGGGCTCCAGGGGCCTGACGTCACACTGCCACCTCCAATCAGACGCTCAGATCGGACAAACCTCCACAGTCAGCATGAAATGTCAATGACAGTATAAATATGTCAATGAAACTGAGACTAGGCGCGCAGGTAGTCGAGTGGTTAGAGTGCATGCCATGTACACAGTGGACCCTGGTTCAAATCTGAACCAACCCCTCCACCCAAGACCAACTTATCACTTCATAATGTGACACTGATTTTATTTTTTGTTTTCTGGTATGGCAACAATACCCTTCGGTACTTCCATATATAAGTCTTCTACAGTAAACAATTTCAAATGTAATGAGCAAGTTACTTTTTCTTTGCTAGAATTTAGAGAAAAAGTTGTCAGCTCTGTAGACTACTTTTCACTCATATTGTAAGGGTTTGTTTTACACACCTAACTACAGATAAAGGGCATAATTTGTTACATTTTCTGTTCCATATTTGTTTTCGTGTTTTGTCTGCTTTCTATCATGTATAATATTTGCATATCATAATATATCATAATAATAATAATAATAATAATAATAATAATAATAATATATATACATATATATACACACACACACATATATATATATACATTTAATATATGTAGCTACACTCGTTCTTGAAAAAGGCCACGAATCATACTGATGTCAAGATTCATCTTTTTATTTCCTCCTCATTCTCCTCCAGCGATGACACGACAAACAATCTTGAGACACCGTGAAAACTGAAACATAAAAATCTAAGTGAGGCCAATGGAGTGCAAAATAATAAACAGAATACAGTCCCATTAGAAATAACCAAAATAATACACAGGCAGACAAAAGTATATTTACCGTGTGCGCCTCTAGAACATAGTGTAGTCTGTTTTCTTTTCTGACCAGGCGTCCGCCATGTAACAGGACTCTCTTTGCTCTAAGCGCGCGGTCTCCTTCTACCCACAATTCCTCATACAACAAGGTCAAGTGACCGTACCTTTAAAAATAAAATAGACCTCACATTGAAACTCTTTCTTTCTCTTTACGCTCTCATTTTTAATACTCTAAATTATTTATGAATTTATACTTATTTATTAACTTTTTAAACCACTTCATTAACTCATGAAATACTGTCTCCAACAGTTACACTCCCACCAATTACTATGATTTATGATGACCTTTAATCTCGAATAAATCTAGTAATTTCTCAAACAATACACAACACAAGTATGAGAGAAGAACTCTGAGATCAAGAATGGTTTTGCATCTCTCAACATAAGTACATGTTACATGTTTTGGTAACTATGGAAATACATTTAGTTACTTTCCACTAACACAATAAGTTTATGAATAGGACGCTCAATAATGGATGGATTAGTGAGCCTTTGACCTTCCTTTCCTAGTTTTTTGTTACCTATATGTATGGTGGCTTTACGCACCAGACCAACATCATCTGTACAAACACTTAGTACTCTTCCTAGTCTCCATTCATTGCGAGAAGGTCCCTCTTCTCTGAGAATGACAACATCTCCAATCTTAATATTGCGTCGTGGAGAATGCCACCTTTGCCTTAGAGCGATGTTTGCCAAATATTCTTTCTTCCACCTACACCAGAATTGTTCGGATAAATATTGTACTCTGTGCCACCTTTTCTTAGCGTACAGATCTTCTGCCTCAAATTTTCCTGGAGGAGGCAGAGTGACAAAGATTTTCATGGTGAGCAAATGGTTAGGTGTAAGTGGCTCTTCACCTTTAGGATCACTGATGCTGTCAATAGTGAGTGGGCGGCTGTTTATTATTGACATGGCTTCATAGAAAAATGTTCTCAAGGATGCATCATCCAACCTCCCAACACTCTTTGAGAGGGCCCAAGTCATAACATTCCTCACTGTCCTAATCTGCCATTCCCATACACCTCCCATGTGACTAGCATCAGGTACATTCATTACAAGGTCACACTGTTTCTCTGCTAAATAAGCAGCCACTCTGTCTTTGTCCATTTCTTTTAGAGTCTTTGAGAGTTCGTTTCTAGCCCCTACAAAATGTGTTCCTTGATCTGATCTGATCTCCCTTTACAGGTCCTCGGATAGCTATAAAACATCGCAAAGCATTAATGAATGCATCTGTTGTTAGATCCTCAAGCATTTCAATGTGGATGGCTCTTGATGATAAACAAGTGAATATCACACCATATCTCTTAATTTCCTTCCGACCCTGTTTAGTTGGAAAGGGTCCAAAACAGTCCATCCCACAGAATGAGAACGGGGGTGAGGGGTCGATACGGTTCACAGGTAGATCAGCCATCTTTTGTGTTTCTGTAGGCCTGCGAGCTCTTCTGCATGGGACACATCGTTTGATTTGATTTGCCACAAAATTACTGCCACCAAGAATCCAGTAGCCATTTGCTCTCAGTTCATTGAGGGTTTGACCTCTGCCTTGATGCTGAGTTTTTTCATGACAGTAGTCCAGGATCAGGCGTGTGACAACACCATCTTTTGGCAAGATGGCAGGATGTTTCCGGTCAAGAGGTAAGGAAGCTGCTTTTAATCTCCCTCCCACCCTGAGGACACCCTCCGGCAGCACTGGATCAAACTGAAACAACATCCTTTTGGGTACTTCAGTCACACCAGAGCGAGGCGCTTAGTTTCTGGTAGGTGTGGACGTGTTTTGAAAGGAAGTGGCATTTCCAGGTGGCCATCTGAGTTCTGCTGTATTGTCTGGTTCAAGATCTGCATGAACTGAATACCATCTTGTAATATGGTCTTTTCCCCATAGCTTGTGTCTTTAAAATCAGGTTCAAGGACTCTGAGAACAGCAGCTGGTGTTAATGATGGAAGCTCTTTGACGGACACACGGTGGCAAAGACCTGTCACCTCTGTTGACTTAGCAATCTTTGGTGAGCTGCCAACAATGCTCCATCCTAAGTCAGTTCTAATGGCATATGGCTCTTCATCACCACCTGTAATAACATGTCGTGGTGCTAATGCTCTACAACAGTCATAGCCTATTAAGAGTCCAACTTCACAATCTAACAACTCTGGTATTTCCTGTGCTATAGCATTCAGGTGTTTCCATCTCTTAGCTGTTGCAGGAGTAGGAATGTGTGTGCGTTCAAGTGGGATGAAATCTCTGGTGTATGCAGGTGGCAAGTTAACAAAGCTATGTGAGGAAAACCCTCTGACTCTAAGACCACTAACTCTGTCACTCTGAACAATGGAATCTTTTCCCATCATAGTGGTAAGCTTTAACTTGACTGGCTCTAAACCTGCATCCATCTTCTCACACCTCTTTGTCTACAAAAGTAGTGCTACTCTATCTAACAAAGCATATACTAATGTCTCTGTTTCAGGGGTTGCGATTGATGAGAGCCACACAGGCACTATCATGGATGTGCTCCCACCATCATCTTTGTCTATGGAGCAAGACAGTGAAGATGACTTTTCTTCTGCCTGCACAACAGCATGGGGAGACGTGTTTGGAGCAGTGCTGCGGTGCTCATGCAATGGTGTTGGATGGTGTTTTTTACATATACTACATGTTGCTTTGTTTCTGCAGTCCTTTGAGTTGTGTCCCTTCTTAAAACAGCCAAAACACAGGTTTTTGTCCAGTATGAATCTTCTCTTTTCTTCTGGTGACTTACTAGCGAATGTCTCACATTTGTGAATGGAGTGACTTTCACTACAGTACATGCATTTAACTGGACTTGAAGAACTAAATGGCATGTTTACCCTCTTTGATTCATTTGTGTCTCTTGTGCTGTTCTCCACAGCACCTTGTGTTTTCATCACTGTGTTGGATTCTTCTGATTCATTTGTGTTTGTGATGAACACATTGGCTTTTGGCCGCTTCATGTCTCTGGAAGGTCTTTCTTCAGATGACTTCAAGGCATAGAGGGATGTTACAGGGTTGCATGCCACATCTGCCTCATGAGCCAAAAACTTGGCAAACTCTTTGAAACTGGGATATTCATGTGTTTCTTGCAGCTGTTTTGTTAATCTCGACATGTCAATTCCAGCTAGATGTCACCCAATCAGGGAGTTTTTGTAGCATCCTCTGATTTTCTTCACGATCATTTAATACTTGAAGAACTTTAATATGTGGCATGGCATTGCTGCAAGCAGTCATAAAATCACTGTATTGTCTGAGTTTAAGAGAATCACGTGAACTAATCTTTGGCCAGTTATTCAATTTTTCCCTGTATGCATGCTGGATCACAAAGGGATGGCCATAGCGAGCATTCAGTGCTTCCCATGCTTGGTTGTAAGCGTCTTCATCCTTCCTGTAGAAGCTTCCTTCCAGCACTGACCGTGCTTCGCCGCTGATGTACTTCTGAAGGTTAAAACAATCTGTCAGCTGGATTTGTGCATCTTCGTTCTATGAGTGCTTTGAAACTAGTGCTCCACTCTATGAACTGGAGTGGGTCTCCTGAGAAGACTGAGGGCTCGGGTGCTGGAAGTCTGGTGAGTGCCATTGTGTCATGTGATGCTTGCACTAAAGAAATGTCTTTGCTTACATTGCTTGATTGTTCATTGTCATTGTTTTGATGTAATTGTTCCTTTTTTCTCTCTTTGTTTCTGTAAGACACAGGAGGATAGTGGCTTACCACACCTGCTTTAGGGGCCTCACCTGAGCCTGCTTCAGAATAAGCTTTCATCTTAGCGGCATTCACTTGAAGATCCCGCTGATTTTCAAGTCTTTTAAGTTCTTGCCTTTGTGCAGCAATTGCCTCCTCCATTTCAATTTCTGCCCTTTTGGCAGCAAGTTGTGCAACACAGTCTGCTCTTTTTACTGTGATACTTTGCTGCTCTGATGGGCATCTTGACTGGCGGCTACAAACAAAAGATTTGGGGACTGAGGCACTAAACATTGACTGTGCATAGTCTCTGTCAAGCATCACGTGCAATCTTGCATTTTCTGCCTTAGCATCAAAGTCATCTTGCCCCACCTCACTCATGCGCACTTTCAGTAGCACCATCACATCCGAAGTTACTGCTGTGCATGAATCCATTTTACGTCTGATATCAGTGGAAGGTGCAAACTGTGCCCGGATATTCTCATATGCATCTTTCACTTGAGCCTCTAGCCCTTCAATGGCATCCATCAGGCAACACAAGTCTTTGTCAGAGCACTCATTTTTGAGTGAGGAGCATGTAGCTCTAATTTGCTCCTTCCATTTGTCATATAACATAACAAACTTATTCTCCTTTTGAAAGGTCTCTTGTTGTTTTAGCTCCAGCATTTTGAGAGTTAACTTTCTCTCCCGTGAGGATTTACGGGGTTCAACTTTGGAGGTTGGCTCTGTTACTGATACCTTTTGAATTTGTATTTTAGCATTGATATCATCAATAAGTGTCTCTAGTTTCTCTTTTTCAGCCTCATCAATCTGAAATTTTAACCGTTCATTTAATCTTACTAACTCTGCTTGAAGGGACTCAACATGTTCCCTAGGACCGTCACATTGTGATTTTTCACTGTGAATTGACATTGCAATGAAATAGAAATGTTACTATATTTATGACTAAATTATTGCTAAATATATGTATTTACCAGAGCTAATAAGTAGTGATAGTTACTCATATAAACCTCTTATGCACTCATTTGGTAATGCATTTGAACTCTTAAGTCAAAACCCACAGGACATTCATAATAATATAAAGCAGGAACATTTAGCATTTCACTCAAAACCTCTGCTGCTTAATAGAGGGAATGCGTTTACGTCACTTCTGCCCCGGGACACGCCCCTTTCATTCGGACTGAGTGGCAAAACAAATCGCCCACAACATGGCGACAGATAGCGAAACCGGAGAAAACATAGATTACCAAAACAAATTGAGGTCAGTTGGACTCGATAATACGGAAGCGCATTGCATTTACTGGATAAAAAAAAAAATTAGACACCTTATCTCGTAATTACGTGAAAAGATCTCGTAATTACGAAATCAGGATCTCGTAATTATGAGAAAAGATCTAGTAATTAGGAGATAAGGAAAGGTGCGTCGTTGATTGTGAATAACATTTACGGTAATCGTACTGAAGCCGCTCTGATGAGTGGCTGGTGGTGACTGTGTGGGTCAGACTGCAGTCTCAGTCAGACCCATGAAGCATACGAGGATAAGGATTTTGACAGAGGATTACTTAAATAGTACACAGTAGAAGTACATGAAGTACTATAGTTACACAAGTATAGGGAGTACTTAGTTCAGCAGTATATGAATCTTGGACTACTAGTAGAAAATACGTTTTTTAATAACACATAAAAGTTGGGCTTTTTCTCTGTTAAGGATTTTGACACAGGATTACTCGAAAAGTACACAGTAAAAGTACTTCATATTATGCATGCAAGTAGTCTAGGAAGTGCTAAATCCAGCAGTTTATAAATCTTTCACTACTTATGGAAACAATGTTTTGTTGTTGTTGTTTTTTCTCATGTCGTCCTTTACTTTGAAATCTGGATACCTTCGTGATACCTTCAGTTTATTACCGGGAGTATTTACTGTAAAAGTATGATCTCATAATTACGAGATCTTTTCTCGTAATTACGAGATCTTTTCTCATAATTACGAGATAAGGTGTCTGATTTTTTTTTTATCCAGTGAATGCAATGCGCTTCCGTACGATAATGATCCATACCAGCTCCCGAAAACTATCTGGTCCACGACACTGATATGTGGCCAGAAATCGGCTATCCTGATATTTATATATACCTGATTTCAACGCCAGGGAAATACACATCGCAAAGTCTTAAGGCATACAAAAGCCTTGACGGTTGGTCCTTCTTCAAAGAATGAATGTGGTCAATGAAACTACAACTAGGAAGTCAGGGCCCTGTGATGCTACATCCAAACCTACAGGGAATGAACTTGCCTGCTTTCTGGATAAGCTGAAGCATGCAAACCCAAGAGCTGCTGTGCTCTCTGTAGCTCCAAAGCACTCCAAAGATTTTGTCCCAGTGACCCTGAGAGATGGCTATCCTACACCAATGGGACAACTTTATGAAGCTGAGAATGATGCTTTGACATACAATGAACTTATTGAAAAATGTGACAAGGTGTTTGAAGAATTGAAAATGACAGATGCCCAGTGTAAGCTTGTGGAACAGGAGACAAAGGGACAGACTTCATCAAGGATCTGGTATACCTACAGATGTGGCAGAATAACAGCTTCCAAGTTTGGTGCAGTTATCAAAAGCAATGAAAATCAGCCCCTGAAATCACTTGTGAAAACCATATGCTACCCAGAGTCAGGAAAGTGTACCACTGCAGCAACAAGGTATAATTTATTGCTTTAAAAAAATAGTCAATTTATGAAATTTCAGTTGTTCTCTACTCAAAAGGATGGCACTAGTGAATGATAAAATCTATCATAAAACCTGATGCAAAGTAATTGTGGACATGTATATGTATGTATGACACTTCAATTTTGGTGTGACCCCCACTGGACTCAACATTTCCTCACATTACCCTCACCTAGGCGCGTCCCCAGATGGAAAGGTGTCTTGTGACTGTTGCGGCTCTGGCTGCCTGGAAATCAAATGTCCCTGCTTGGCAAAAGACACTAATAGAACTGTCAAAAGAAAAAGACTTTTGCTTGGTTACATCTTCGTCCTCAGATGTGATGCTGACACTTAACAGACAACACAACTACTACTTTCAAGTGCAATGCCAGATTCATGTCACAAAATCTCTGTATTGTGACTTTTGTGTGTGGATGCCTTCAGAATTTTATATTGAAAGAATAACCCCAGATTTAAATTTTGAAAGACATGTTATGAAGGCGGCTGGAGCTCAGTGGGTAGAGCTGAGGACTAGTAACCGAAAGGTTGCTGGTTCGAATTCCTGGCTCCCCGGGGCGGGACTGAGCTACATGCCGAAGTATCCTTGAGCAAGATACTGATGTGCAGTTGGCACCTTTGTGGCAGCCACTGCCATCAGCAAGGGCCCTGCGATGAGCTGGCGACCTGGCCTTTGCCCATAGAGTCACTGGATTTGGCCCCAGTAATCCCTGCTCCACCTTGAAAAAGGTGGTATAAAGCGGTAACATCACCCGCGACCCTCATTGAGAAAAAGAAAAAAAACGAAACGAAAAAATGTTATGAAGGCAACAAAGTTTTTCAAGTATGGAGTGCTGCCAGAATTATTGGGAATAATGCAAGAAATGCAGCACTGGTGCAACATCTCGTCAAGCCCTTCACCTTAGGGAATGATGTTACAGCTTGTAATTTACATATTCAAGCGTAAGTAACACTTGCCTACAGAGAAAAGATGAAGTTGCAGGTTACTGTATGATAGGGGAACTACTGAACATTTTGAAAAACTCCCAAATTACTGACTGATGCTTGTGAACAGTTATGTTTCCACCTCACATTCAAAGGAGCAGTTGGTGACACATTTCATATTTGTAAATATTTTAATATGTATTTGTTACACTTATATTGAATATTATTCTTCGAAACCAATGTTTTACAGCATTTTCGGCGTAATCCTTTTCTTGTCAGTCCTAGCACTTTATATAAACTATAACTATTTAGAATGTAAGGCTTGGGTTATTTCCACACACTATTTTCATGTTCAAGGTTGGAAAGTGACATATTTAAATATCTAGACTGACTTGACAGTTGTGTCAAAACTATTAATTGTTTTCAATAAATAAATAATAAACTGTAAGAGTTTGCAGAGTATCATTTTTATTTGTCAGGCTTGCTTTACAAACATTTCAGTCACATTGTGTTCATCCAAGTGTCACAGGGATGTGTGCTGAGCCTTTTCTCCTTTTGTGAAAGTATACAGGAAACATACAAAAATTGATAAATACTAAACAATAACATACATACATACTTAATATGATAACATACTAAACATGAATATAAAAATACTTCATATGTTACTGTGAAATAACTTGATACATTACAGAGTAAATATTTACAAAATGTAACCCTTTTCGGTCTTATCAATGAAAATCACACAAGGTTTCAAATTAATATTTACACTTATCATCCTATATATTGATTTCAACTGTTAAAGCAAAAGTTATGGTGGCAATTTTTTTTGCCATATGCCCTGTACATTTACTAATGTTCACCTCAATCTGAAGGCACTATGGTCTCACACAAATTGCATAAAGCACAGCATGTTAACACAATCTTGTCTATAAGGTTGTCTTCCACTTTGCCATTTTGCTCCACTCTAATGAGACTTACAGGCAGTGTTGAGCCCAGAACTGTACATTTCTGCCTCAACTAAGCTGTTTCTTCCCTCGTGTGAATGGAGTTGTTATTAATTCTGCGCAAAATAGGCCAACACTATCCTCAATTGTGAAACCTCGGTCAGCCAGCACCAAGTCCCCCGGTAGAAGCTTGTCAAGGTACCCACTGTGTTCTGTCAGGTGTTTGTCTGTAACACGTCCACCCCAGGCCTTGGACACGAAAGAGATGCTTCCTTGTGAGGTGATTGAAATAAGAAATGTAATAGTGTTGTGTTGTTTGTAGTTGCTCCAAGTTTGAGCTCGAGCTTTTAAGTCAGAAGGACGCTCTATGAACACTTCAAAGCAGTCAATTATGCTTACACAGTTCTTAAAAAATGTCCGAAAACACATTGGTCAGGCTGCGTCTAAGGTCTTCTCTTTCTGGCCACAATATTAGGGGATGAAGCCTGCTTGCCATGACATGTATCCAACGGTGAAAGACTCTCGATACTGTTGACTGGTGAATCCCAAAGAGGTAACCTAAAAATTCCTCTGACAGATTGAGGCACAGCTTCATCAGTGTAAGAAGTAGTTCCTGAGCAGGCTTGAGGCACTGCTTTCCAGAAGCAGGAAAAACTGAAGACACAAAGCTAAACAATAACATGAAAGTCTGTAAATTGGGAAGTCCTGTGAAAAATTTCATTTTGTTGTCATCAAATTGTGAAGCATCAAGGGTACGATGCTTCAACTCACTTTCTAGTGCATGAATTTTGTCTCTTAGTGATTGACATTCAGTGTTTAAAGATTCAATCTGTTTATATAATGAGGCGATGTCACTGTGTGTCTCCTCTGTCTGGACCTCAGTGCCTTGGACTCCAGTTTCAGTTTGTACCTCTCCTTGATCTGCATGTAATTCTTGCTCTGACACAGGATTTCTGTCTGTTGCAGCTAGCCCTCCATGTCTTTTGTCAAAGACTTTTTGAGTGCGCTCATATCTCACCAGGTGGTTGACAGCCCGAGTCCAATCACCGGTAGATGTGAAACTTGGCACATAGTCAGGGTGTAGGAGATCATCACTCTTTTTTCCTGAAACTAACAAATAGACATGGTTGGTACCAGCCAATCAGTGGCGGCTGGTGACTGAAAAAATTGAGGAGGACAGAAGGAAAACCAGTCCACGGTGTCATGTTATTTTATACAAGACAACTACTTATCCCTACTTTCTTATATTTAATGAAAACTAAGCAATAAAACAATGATTTAAAAGAATTCTTTAAAAAACATTTTATTAAATGGCTAATATACAAGACAAAAAAAATACCACTGTATATCCCTTACGGAATTTGATCCCCAGTCACCTGCTCTACTCACTGTGCTACCACAGCAATCAATGTACATAATTCAGGACAGCACAGGACATCACACACATCACTCATCACAATCGCCCGGTCGTGCCGCTAACGTTATTTCCTCCAGCAGGACGAACGAAACGAAAACTATGAATTATTTTTCTGACTGCTTCGCTCTGATTTCTCCCAACAGTTTTTTTTCTATCAGAAATTTGCTTATATTTCCTTTGAAACCGATTCCAATGTCGCTGAAAACTCCATATTTCTTGTCCGAGCATGGCGGGCAGTGAAAGCTGTAAAATACCATATTGACCCGAACATAGGACGACCCTGATAATAAGACGACCCCTCTTTTCAAGACTAATCTTCAGAAAAAGACTCTGATATCCAAAATGTGTTTCTCAGTAACAAACTCACACACCTTCCTGTCAATCTCTTGGAAGCGGCCGCTTAGAGGACCACAATAAGCTTTTCTCTTACTGTTAGCGTTTTCAGACGATCTTTTTGGACCCACCATCTTCGGACGTTACACTCCGTACCTCCATATTTCTTGGCTGGCTGACAGTTGTTTGGCACCTCCGCTGCATTGATCTCATTATCTTAAAATCAGCATCATAGCTCCGCCTCAGATGTCTGTTAACTTGCCACACTTGATCCACTTTGCTCCGTAAAATCACCGCGTCTCTCCATTTTTCATCTCCTGTCACTTCTTCTCCGCTGTGATTGACAGATAACCGCAGCCACAGTGTCAGTGACGTCTCTACAATAAGCTGGCCACCTCTGCTGTTGTGGTCGTGTAGCGACCCAGACAATTATCAGCATGTGTCAACGGCTAGACCCCTATTATATGACGACCAGAGACGTTCTACTATTGTAGACGACCCCACTTTTTCACATAATTTTAATCGAAAAAAAAAAAAAAAAACTCGTACTATATTCGGGTCAATACGGTACATAGAAGTATTTTTTGTTTACGGCTGTATAAACGTGAGAATGAAATTTGGGAACTGTTATTGGACCAACCTGCTGTCAATCTTGTATTCTGGTTGCTGATTGGTAAGGGAGGACGTCCTCCCTTAGCGCGTCATTTTACGTGTCTTAGCCAATCATAGATCAGCATGAAAAAATCCTGAATGCATTGAGTCAATGGAAGGAGATCCCTCCCACGAAGGACAGCAGCCCTCCGTCCTCCTCTAGCCCCCACCTTCCTGCTCCCTGCTCCTCTCACAGACTGCTCTGTCTCCTCCGTCTGCAGCTGTCGCTGTTCAACCGTTTCAGGTGGATTTTCTTCCAAAGAAGAAACTTCTTTAATGATATAATATATATATACAAAATATTTTATAAATGATACTGAGATTTGGTAATGATTTATTTCAACCAGTTACTCTTTCTTAAAAAAAAATGGATCTTCCTCTTGCCTCCCAAAAATAGAGGAGGACCAACCTCCTCTGCCTCTATGGACGAGCCTCCTCTGCAGCCAATATATACATATAACCATTTCTATAGGAATCAGAGCCAGATTAGCACATTTCAAAATTAATTTATTCAAATCATCCATTAGATTTAAACAGAAACCAAAACTAAACATCATAGCAGATAATCAGCTGATAAAAAGTATGTTTACAGTAGCCTATACAATGTATTGACAGTGTAAATAATGTGCTTGTACTTGATATTTAAGTACAGCCAACATCACTTTGAGACTTTTATCCAAGCACAATTTATTTAGGTGACTTTTTTAAAGTACTAACACGATATCTCTATTTTTATTATTATTATTATTGTACTATGGCACCCTACTACTACTTATTTCACTACTAGTATGTCTTTTGGGTGTAGAACACAAGGTTTATAATCATCAACAAATGAAGTAATATATATACATATGTATATATATATATATATATATATATATATATATATATATATATATATATATATATCGTATAGTATATAGTATATATAATGAATATAGCTAAATGAAAGATGCTAACGTTAAGAAGCTTTACTGAAGTAACGTTGGCCATCACATTATGTAACTTAATTATATGATTTTGCCCGAAATGACAGCATGATTTAACGTTACCTGACACGAAATGGGAACCGCAAATCCAGGTTTTGTTGCCTGGATTCCAGTTGTCTCTCCATCTCCTTTCTTTTCAGCTGCTTTAGGTAAACGGTAAAAACATTGCTTTGAACCCTTGGAAAATCTGTTGGTGCAGTCGATTGAACAGCAGCTCTTCCCCATGTTGGATCAATCTTAAATTTAGGTGGCTCTGCCACTCGTTTTTTTGTCACTCAGTGGGCGTAACCGCTGCGACTTCCGGGTAACGTTACGTCACGCGCATACCCTCTATAGTTAAGCTCTTTCAACCTTTAAAATATCCATGCAGTTGAAGGTTGGTACTCTCAGTTGAAGGTTGGTACTCTCAAATCAAAGGATTATTGCAGAACTGCTCTTGTCTGCCTGAAGACTGGAGACCATGCCAGCTGAAGTCAGGTAAGGATATATGAAGAGCCGTAGCACCTGCTGGTAAGCGCTGCCCTCTGTTGGTGAAGTTGCGGTAATTCGCGGTTGACGTTCCCGTCCTCTCTCTTAGCAGCAAGCCGTGCTCCGGTGGTTGACGATGCCGTCCTCTCTCTCTCTCCAGCAATCCGTGATTGAGTCGCGGTGTTTCGGTGGTTGACGATGCCGTCCTCGCTCTCTCCAGCAAGCCGTGATTAAGTCGCGATGCTCTGCGGTAGACGCTCTCTTTGTCTCTCTCTCTCTAGTCGGCTCCTGGACGTTCCGGACACACGTCGCTCCAGCAGTCTTGCTACCGCATGCTAGTGATGGGAACGGCAGTTCTTTTGAGAGGGGTCTGGCTGCAGACCTCCAGCGTCAGGCTGCTTCCCGTGCAGGCTCCAGTGTCAGGACAGGACTCCGGCGAGAAGGGTGAAGGGTCTAGCTGCAGCCATAGACATATAAAGAGTAGACGCCGCATCGACCGCTACTGCCTATTGGCGCTGACGAGCCGTGGGGCCGCCATCTTGGACCGGTCAACCGCTCCACTCCGTGTATCTGTTGGCAGTTCAATGCGCACTTAAATCAATCGTAACTCTGTATTCTAAACTGATTTTCACGCGGGGTTTTCTTTGCTGCAAACGTCATACATGTAGCTATGATACAGATAACACGGTTTTAATATTCATAGAGGAATTAACAGTAATAGAATATTCAGATATATGATATATATGATGTATGAGAGGTATTTTGCAAACACTATAAATATAAACACAATAGAAATCATAGAGTAATCTATATCTATCTAGATAGATAGATAGATAGATAGATAGATAGATAGATTGATATCTCTCTCTCTCTCTGTCCTGATATGAATTATATTGGTACTCTGATTTATATATTTTTTAATTTTCTCTGATTTTATTTTATTTATATATGTACCAATATAATTAATATCAGGACAGAGAGAGAGATGCCCCAAATCATTTTTCTGGAAGGACTGTGTTGGCCCAGCTCTTGAGCCATAAACAAAACAAGAGAGACACAAGGTGTAAACTGCAAAAATTAAACAATTTATTAACTAAATAACCAAACAATACTTATTTTTGTATTTATTTAGACATTTTAAATATTATTTAGAAAAGAAAAGAAAAAGCCACCACAGTACTATCAGTGCAGACAGTCAGTGCAGACCGTCAGTGCAGACAGTTACCATGATACAAAAGACAGGAGGGAATATGGCACCATCACGCAAAATCGGACATATACAAAGCAGAAGAGTAATACAAAACAATGACAATTGTATACAGATTGTGCAGACTTTATTGTTGTGTCAATGGTAAGAGACCAAGTGGTTAAGCAGTATGTTATATGTGAGAAAACCATAGCATGAAAATAATTTTTAGCAGCTTCAGGTGTGAGATATTTGCGAATAAATACAAAATTATTTAGGTGAAATGTTGTTTTTGCAACAACTTGTTTAACTTGTTTTTTGAAGCTGATAGTTGAGTTTATGATGACACCAAGATATTTAAAACTGGAAACCACTTGTAACTTCTCCCCTGATACAAAAATTGAATCTTAAATTCTGGACCAAACATAAACAGGGCGAGGCCAACTAAACAAACACATGGTGCTCTTAAACAGAAAAGCTCAAAAAGATGAAAAATCAGAGCATCCCAAAGGCAGCCAGGTCTTAAATACTCTGGGGAGGACTGATCAGGTGCTCCCAGGGGTATTGATTATAACTCCGCTTACCAGGAACCTGCAGGATGACAGACAAACATAGGAAAACACACACACACCCACAGCAGGAAGGCCGTCACAACTGTCTGGAGCTTTGCTCGGCACGAGCCTACCGGCAATGATGACGGCTACTTGCAGCGGCAGTGCCGTCGCTACCAGCAACGGGACCGCCGGAACGGTACCGGTACCAGTAATGACGGCGGCGGCGGCGGTACCGGCAACAAATTGTAGACACAAGTAGCAGACCACGTATCCTACATAGCGTTGCTTTGTGGGGTGTGTATGAGACAGAAAAGGTATCTTACTTTTGTTAGGGTGAATGACATGTGAATAATACAGTCTGTGCCACTTGTGTAAAATTCGCTGGTCAATGTAATATCAGTAATATTTGTCTTGTTTCTACAATAGCATTCTTGTGGCAGTTGTAGTAGTCTAAGGTGCTATGGAATATGTCTTACAAAGTCTTAGTTCATAGCCAGGTGAACACCGGTGTTTCGGATTAACACGCGTCTATGTTAACTGGCGACCGTGAGCCGAATGCGTCTGTGGTCGCCGTAGCTACAACAGATGTTGAAAAGGGGAAGAGAAGACGTAGCTGTCCTCTGATCTGCCGCTTTGTTCAGGTTTTCGCTGTGCAAAACATACCTGATACGTGTTCGGGCTCCTGTTTGATTAAACGTGTCTAACCTTCTATCGCTGTATCAAAGTTGCTGGTTGTTACGGAGGACGTTGTAAACAGGAAAGGGGAGAGTTGCTCTTCCTGTGAATGTGTATCTCTAATAAACCTTTATTAAAAACACATACTCATGTCTTCTCCCTGTTTGGGTAAACATGCATCACATAGAGGAACTATGTAACCCTTGTAAACAAAAATAAATAAATAAAAGAATTACGGGACTTGAACTCACATTCACTGAGGGAAAAAAAATACCAGTGCGATAATCAATCCACTATGCCGATCACATCACGCAGGTGACTGTCGGTATCACCTATTTCTCTCCTCACAGCAGACACACAGCCACCTCTGGGTCGCAGGAGGAGGCCAGATCAACTTGTGACCACAGTGTCTGTTCACCGTGTCTGTACGATGATGATTTATAACACAAATAAGATTTTCCAAAAGAATATGGTCTTTCTTGATAAAAACTTTCTATATTGAAGTAAAATGAAATAAAATGCTTGAATGATGGAAAATAACTGGGTCTATCTTTTATTTTGAGCAGATAAAGAGGAGGAAAACTTTCATAAATTTTGGTATTGTCCAGTTGTTGCATCTTTTGGGACGTAAGACTGCCATTCCTACACATTTAAAGTGGCCTATAAGTCACAATCTTACAGACACTAACATAAATTGATTATATTTTTGGTGCATATTGGCCGTGGTCACAAGTTGACCTGACCACCCTCTGCGACCAAAAGGTGTCTGTGGTTATGCTGAGAGGCTATGCTGTCATTCAAAGTGTGGTAAGTCTGGTATAGTGGATTGGTTATCACGCGTTAGATTGCTTTTTTTCCTCGTTGAGTATAAGTTCGAGTCCTATGTTTTATTAGATTTTTTTCTCTGTTTCGTTTAAAAGGGTTCCATAGTTCTTCTGTGTGAAGAATGTTTACTCAAATAGACAGCAAAGATGAGTATGTGCATTTCATAAAGGTTATGCTTATTTGTGTTATAAATCATCACATACAGACGTGGTGAACAGACACTGTGGTCCCAAGTTGATCTGGCCTCCTCCTGCGACCCAGAGGTGGCTGTGTGTCTGCTGTGAGGAGAGAAATAGGTGATACCGCGAGTCACCTGCGTGATGTGATTGGCATAGTGGATTGATTATCGCGCTGGTGTTTTTTTCCCTCAGTGAATGTGAGTTCAAGTCCCGTAATTCTTTTATTTATTTATTTTTGTTTAGAAGGGTTACATAGTTCCTCTATGTGATGCATGTTTACATAAACAGGGAGAAGACACGAGTAGGTGTTTTTAATAAAGGTTTATTAGAGATACACATTCACAGGAAGAGCAACTCTCCCCTTTCCTGTTTACAACGTCTTCCGTAACAACCAGCAACTTTGATACAGCGATAGAAGGTTAGACATGTTTAATCAAACAGGAGCCCGAACACGTATCAGGTATGTTTTGCACAGAGAAAACCTGAACAAAGCGGCAGATCAGAGGACAGCTACGTCTTCTCTTCCCGTTTTCAACATCTGTTGTAGCTACGGCGACCACAGACGCATTCGGCTCACGGTCGCCAGTTAACATAGACGCGTGTTAATCCGAAACACCGGCAACAAACATAAGTTAGCCTAGCTAACGTTAGCTGGCTACGATTTCGCTGGTGGACATAAATACAGTACTGTAATATTCGATTCACGAAATACAACCGATAGTAATGTTCAATCCTACTTGTGAAAAGTAATCCCTCGAGCCCTGTTTTCGATCGTCCGCTGATTAGAACAGGAATATGCAGCACAGTGCTCTAGCATCTCGTTGCTTCTGCTGCTCAACTGTGAGTAGAATGACTGGTCCAAGATGGCGGCCGCATTTCTTGCGCCCCAGCAGCCCATGCGGCGTCTACTCTTTATGTCTATAGCCTACGTGCACAAGCGTAGTGTCGTACTTCCGGTTTGGCAAGAAGTCGGCTTACCGGTTTCCGGTCGGTTTGTTTACATGGTAGCAGCGAAGGCGCTTCCCAAATGAGTGTTGCTGGTGAGCGAAAAAAATACAATGTACGTGGTACATTCAAACTGATGAAAACTGTTGCCGGCTCAAAGGAACACTGTTGTGTGCCGAGATGCTCGGCTTCAAGCCGATACAACAGTGTTTTAAGTTTCCATCGGTTTCCTCAAGATGCTAGCTTACGTGCTAAGTGGCTACACGGGATACGGAGGGTGCAATTCACAGTCACCCAGCACACGAAGGTATGCAGCCGTCACTTTGAAGAGAGTTTAATTAGGACGACTGCTAAGGGTAAGCGTGTTTTATCACGCGATGCAGTCCCATCTTTGTTTGACTGGAACGACTACTCCGTAAAGAGGCGGACCGGAGTTTGGGAACGTCGACCTAAACCCTCAACTTCGGAGCCTGAGCCGGAGGACATCGAGGACGTCCCAGATGAAGCTGTCCCAGATGAGGAAGCAGTTCCTATGGAGCACGAAGCCCGACCCACCGTTTGTGTGGACAAGGAAGAGTACGAGAGGATGAAGTCTGAAATTGAGGCATTGAGAGAGCAACTGCAAACTCTCCATCTGAAAAACTCTTTTGGACTTCAGCGGTTTGCCTCGTCACCTGAGGACATTAGATTTTACACCAGGTAAGGTGTACTGTACAATCTAACGTTACCTTTCTGTTTCAGTGTTGGACAGTAACTATGTAAATTAAATGGCCTGCAGTACCGCAACTTACTTTGATTGAGGTGGAAAATTTAATAAAATTGTTCGCATTGACCCATCAGTTAGGCATCAGTTGTGCATCCTTGCCTGTCATTACAGTAGCCACTGTTATTGACCCGCTTTGCACAATATTAGTGTTATCATAACCAGCCTCAACACATCAAAAAAACATTTTGTAGGCCTATTTACCTTAAAGAATAGAAAACAATGAGCACATTAAATGAGAGGCTATGTCTGGGCTGTGTAATTTCAACAGCAGTGAATATAAAGTGTAAACTTTCACTGATGTACAGGATTTGTGTACTTTGTCTTCCATGGTCTGTCTCTATGTGTTACTACAATGTTCCCTGTGTTTTCTTTTTCTGATGTTGATACTATATTGCAGATTCCCATCTTACAAGCACTTGATGGCATTTTGGAGCCTGATTGAGAGTGCAACCTCCAAAATGATCAGGGTGACCAGCAGAGCCAAGAGAGCATCTGTCACCAGCACAGTCACTGAAAGCCCAGTCACCAGACCAACTGTAAGTGTTGATGTCTAAAATGTTATTCAGATTGAATAAAGTATCTACAGTACTGTGCAAATGTTTTAGGCACCCACCATCACCCAAACAGAAAATACATATATACACAAAATCTAACATTAATTATTAAATATTGTTATTAATTAAGGTTCTGTTTAGGTTTAAGAGAGCCAGGTTCCTGCTATGACTCAAATGTATTTTTTATATAATGTTTTTATATGGTTTTATTGTTGATTTAATTTAATCTAATTTATTTATGTTTTCTTTTGCAAAAGTTGTGAAATAAAAAAAAACAAAAACAATCAATTGTATGTCTCTGGAACCACTGGTGTATTTTATCTATCTATTTCTCCCCAACCCTTAGAAACTGCTGGCGATAGATGAACTCTTCCTGTTCCTAACATACCTGTCCACTGGCTGCACACAGAGGGAACTGGCTCATCGCTTTAAAATACACAGAGCAACAGTAAGCCGCATCATTGTCACGTGGGCCAACTTTCTTTACAGCCTGCTGGGCTCTGTCTGTTTTTGGATGTCTCCTGCAGCTGTTAAAGCAAATCTTCCACCTGAGTTCAGTGCATACAGTGACACCCAAGTCATCCTTGACTGCACGGAGCTACGGTGTCAGACACCATCTTCCCTGGTCCTACAAAGTGAAGTGTTCTCACACTACAAGTCACATTGCACTTTCAAGGCAATGGTTGGCATGTCCCCTCACGGAGCTCTCACCTTTATCTCACCCCTCTTTGAGGGTTTCATGAGTGACAAGGAAGTGTTCCGTCAGTCTGGAATAAAAAACCTCCTTACCCACAACACAGCCATCATGGTGGACAAAGGCTTCTTGGTGGACGACCTGGCCCCTGGAAATGTCTCCGTCCAGCCTTTGTCATCCAGAGGGCCCAAATGGCAGAGGCAGATGTGCTGGAAACACAGTCAATTGCTCGCTTGAGGGTACATGTAGAGAGGCTAATCAGAAGAGTGAAGGAAAATAAACTCTTCGATACCACAATCCCACTTGCGATATCAGGGAGTATAAACCAAATTTTCACAGTCGCCTGTCTACTCTCCAATTTCCAAAATGGCCCTCTGGTCAAGACCTGGGCAAAGGATGTTTGAAATGTTGCAAAAAAAATATCCACACATTGAGGAAGGCTTCGGTTCAAACCAGTCTGTGTGCTGTGTGCCGTGTGCCGGTGCCACTGAGGTATTAAAAGTTTTTGAGAGAAGGACACTGACTGTTGCTGGCCTTTTCACTTGTTTTGTGGTCGTTCTTTGGCTGAGCACTCTAGACTTTTTCTTTGAGAGTGCTTGTTGTTCTTTTTTCATTGCTTGGATTGTTGAACTTGTGTGATTGTTTTTAAAAGAAAATGTTATTATACTACGTATATGAACTCCCATTTTATGTGTTTGTCTAAGCCAAAGTTTTTAAAAATAAAAGAAATCATTTAAAAATAAATCAGCCATGTTTACATGTTTATGTTCATTGTTTATTAAGTCTGATTGTTTTCACCGTTTACATGTTTGAAATAATCAAAGACAATAACAGGTAACAGTAAGTAAATAACTAAATTATTAAACACAAACAATAAACAAAAAAGGATAACAAAAAAGACAGACAGATGGAGTTTGGATCCCCCACAGGTGATCAGTTACATGCATTTTCGCATATAAACATGGAAATAAAATCGGTCAACTTTGTCTCTGATGACCTTGAACACTTCTACATCTCTGTAAATTCTGTCAATCAATGTGTCTTCCTCAGCCGACACCACAAAATCACACCATGTCATTCCACTTACCAGCAGCTGTCCCTGAACTTGGTAGTAGTACGCATGTGATCACTTCAGCTCCATTTTGCCCAAGTTCACTTTAACATAGGGACAGTCAACATAATTTTTAACATTAGGGCATTTAATTTCAAGAAGACCAAAAGGAGTGGGTTCTGTTTGGTCAAAAACTAGTCCATCCGGGGATGCTCCCAGCCAAGGCGTGTCTGGGTGGATTATAAAGCCACATGGGTAGTGGTTGACTCTCTTTATTTGTGTGTACTCCCATATGGCATCAGCCTCCAACTCCAGTCCTCTTCTCATGGCCTTTGTCTGATGTGTTCCCTTCAGGATCCTATCAGCCAGACTGTCCTCACATTTGTCGCTAACAAAGCAAATCTCTCTGAAACGTGAGGCAGTGAGTCTTGGCCTCCGCAACTGGTACCATTCCTCACAGGAGCTTTGGCTTCTTGTCGTGCTTTCTAGTCTATTTGCCATATCCCATGTCACCTGTAAGCTCTGTAAATGCCTACGCTCTGCCTCAGTGGTTTCAGACATATGGGCTGAGGGCTCCAAGTGGTAACCTTGCAAGGGTAGGGATGGACGAGGTGGGGCAACATGAAAGGACATATCTCTTTTTGCTGCTGCTGGCTGTTGGTAGGAAATGGGGCTTCCGGCTTGCACCATCCCAAGGGCAGAGTTGACCAATGGAACCTCACAGCTGATGCCCATGCTACAGACCATTGGTGACTCAGCTTTGGAGAAGTCTGTGTAAGCCTCAGTCACCTGGAGATGGAGTAGTATATAGTTTAGCAATACAACTCAACATCAACTAAGTACAATGTTAGTTCTATGCACACAGCAACTGGCATATTTTGTACAACATTGAACATTTTCAGGCTGGTTAAATAAGGAGAGTAAACTATTTCTACACATCAGCCTATACATGTGACTTTATCCTTTATTCCCCTACTCACCCGAAGGACAGAAAGGTCAGGCAGATCCCCGCTGAGGCCTTTGTAGAGTGTGCTCCTGTGAAGTGTAAAGCATGCTTAATTGGAAATGCTAGATAGCTGATACATTTGAAATAAAAATACCCATGCACAGAGGCAGACGAAGTACACAGCTTCCTTCCCTCAGTCAAAGTACAGATACTGCTGTGTGTTAAATTTTACTCCAATACAAGTGAAAGTTCTACAGTCAAAATGTTTACTTAAGTAAAAGTACTGAAGTATTTGTTTCTGAAAATACTTAAGTATTAAAAGTAAATTTTCTAAATATTGATTATTATTACCACAATATCTTCACCTATAGAAACCTACTCGATGAGGTTTTTGTACAATCTTTACTGCAAAAACCTTGAAGAATGGAGCAAAAATGAAACAAGGCAAGTCATTTTCATATTTTTAAGCATGACTTTTATTTAACACTCCTAACCAGCTTGCAACAAAACCAGAAACTGAAAAATGTAAAAAGAAAAAAAAAGTACAGTAATCAAGTAAATGTACTTCACTACTGTCTGACTCTGCCCATGTTTTGCTATGATACTGAGCTTTTACCTTATGCCCTCTGTTGTCGCTCTAGGACTGCTCTTCGGTTTAGCAGACAGCACTGCCATTTTATCTACTGGGCCTGGTTTTATACCCTGTAGTGTATGCCAGACACAGTTTAAACACATTACCAGTTAAATAACATAACAACTAAAAAAAAAGTTATTAGTTATAGGTTTTTGTTGACTTACCAAAGTCCTAGGTTTGTGCCATTGCTGTTCTCCCTCAGTACAGCTTAGCACAGGGGGGACTACAGGCACCTTCAACTGTGAGAAGTGAGCTGACTGGAACAAGAGGGCAACACAGTGGTTGCACAGCGCAGCTCCAGCAATGCAAGAGCATGTGTGGTGAATCAGCTGCACAGGCTTGCTGTCTTTAAGCACCACCTGCAAAGTCAGAATGTCAGAGTAAGTCATCATTTATCGTAGCTTGGTAAGTTATTCTTTTAAGATACTCATTGCTTACAGATTCTTTTAAGATACAGTCTTGTCTTGTAAGTAATTTCTTTAGCCTATACTATTCTAGGATTCAACAAATGATTTTCCTTTCACTGACCCTGATTTGTACTGTCCCCGCTTCCACATATTCACTACGTTTGGGAGAGTGATTTGAGGCAGAGTACAACATCAGAGGTGAACAGTAACGACTTGATGGTGGCCAAACAATTCCCACAGTATGCAATCTTACTTGCCTGAGACCAGCAGACTGTTCCTGATGTCTTCCCTCTGTCTAACGTTTTGAAATTAGGTAAAAATATAATATTCTGAGCTATGTGTTCGGATTAATGTGCTGAATATTATGCCATATGAACTTCTCTTGTATTTCAGTAGTACCTTTCACAGACTGCATCTTAATTTAAGAAGCAAATTAAACAATGAGTAAGAAAAACTTCACCCAGTGGGGACCAGCTAGGTAAACTTACCTTTCTAACCTGCTTACTCCAATATTAGTCACTATTTTCAAGTCACCATTCACTAAACTTTAACCTAGCTGAGTCCCCAGGAACACTGGGCTCATAACGTAGCTCTTAACTCATAGCATGCAACGTAATAAATAATGAAAGCAAAAACCCAGGGGGGACAAGCAAGGTATAGTAAACATGTTGTACTGTAACTTACCTTTGCTAATCCCCACGAACATCAAGAACGCTGGGTTATTTGGCTGATAAGCTATCTTATCTTATCTTATCTTATCTTATCTTATTCATTCGTTAGCATCACCATACACTCAAGCTGTGAGGTTTCTCTTTTTTCGTCAGCGACCTGTAGCACAATGCCCTGACGACTACCTCTCCTGATTCCTGATCTTTCATGGAAACTGATAGAAGCAGATCAATATGTAATATGTCATAGTTCAATATGAAAACATTTTTATTGATAAGTAAGTTATGTGTTGTAAACACAAAAACTAGCTGGTACTAGGTGCAGCAAGCCTGCTAGCAGCTATCAGGTACTTACCCTCGTAGTTGTGAATGTACGATGAAATGTACATACACATATATACACATATATACACAGATGAAATGTACATACACACATATATATATATATATATACACATACATACATACATACATACATACATACATACATACATACATACATACATACACATATATATATATGTGTATATACACATACATACATACATACATACATACATACATACATACACATATATATATATATATATGTGTATGTATGTATGTATGTATGTGTATATATATATATATATATATATATATATATATATATATATATATATATATATATATATATATATATATATATATTTATATTAATATATATATATATATTTATATTAATATATATATTAATTCATATTTAGAGACAACAGAATGTGACAGCTTTGTCACAATAACAACTTCAAATTTGGATACTTTGTAATTACTTCACTCCAAAGGTCACACAGTGGCTCATAAAGAGTAGATGAAGAGCCTAAATGTTGTCTTACTGTAAATGCTCATGTTCTGTTTTCCTTGTAATGTCACCATTAAATACATTTGAACTTTGTCTATCTGGTACATTATAGTAAGTCTTGCACAATAACAATACAATTACAACAGTTATTCATTATTATGATGACAACTGTGCTTAGGTGCATCATGATTAAATCACAGCTGAGGGGAATTTGCTGACTACATTTAACAAATAAGCATAACTATAGACACATAAGAACATAGCAACATTATTCACAATGAATTAAATATATTTCACTGAATAAATGAAATACAATAATTAGAACAAATGACTGAATCAGATTCCTTGTCCCGCTGTGCCATCTCATCACATGCAGAATAGCTCAGGATAATTCTTTGTATTTGTTAATGTGACGGGAACAGAAAGGGTTAATTAATAAGAGTGGATAGTACAGATAACACTGGACACAGCAGTTAACCACTTCTCCATCATCACACTAAGCTGACAGAACTGAGCAGTTTATTGACGACATCTTTCAGGGTTGTTGCGTTACATGAAGGATTTTATAGGTTTATTCATGGTGACTATCCCATAGGTGCGGCCACACGGCTTCTACTTATCTGAAAGTATTTGATATTTGAGTAGAAAAGAGGCAGAGGCCTTATGGATATGGAAATTCATCGAAACACATCATATACGTCAGCGTAGATGAGAGCCAATTAGGGCAAAGTCCTGACGTCATGAAGGTGGGTCTGGGGTCGCGCAGTACCTGGAGAGCAACTGCGCGAATGCTCTGCAGCAGCCTCGCTCCCGCGATAACTTAAGGTCATGTGACATCAGATGCGGAGCAGAAACCACTCCCATCCAGGTCATCGTGGACACATTTTAACCAGCATGCATCACGATTTATGCAGCGCTGCGCAGCACTGCGTGATCTTGAACTCGCCTTATGGCTGCAGCCACAGCCAAGCCAGAGCCGCTACAAACCACGCCCATTACAAACCACGCCCATTACAAAACATGCCCCTACAAAACACGCCCATACAACACTACGGTGGCTGTGGAGGCCCAGAGCACTCAGAACGCAAACACAAAGGAAACAAAGCAATAACCAGATCATTTTTAACAACTTTAACGGTTGATTCACAACATTAAATGCTTTTCAATGCAAACAATGTGCTTGAAACAATAAATATATACAAAAATAGAAAGTTAAGTAATAAAAAAAATAAAAGATTGGGATAAAAGATTAATCTGATAAAAGATTATATAGGACTGCTAAATCTGGTGCATGCATCTTTTCATTTTTTATATAAGTGACTAATGTATCTGCACAAGGTTATTTTAAACTCAATAAAATAAAATATTTACAATGATAATAATAATTAGTAGTAGTCATTTCAATTAAAATAGGTTGTTTCCACCAGCCGTTTTTCTAAGAGCCACACTGTCACAGAGCTTGGCCTACTACATCAGATGCCATGATTATCACTCTAAGGTGATGATTTCTTATGGGTTAACAGTAAAGACACAAAAAGACGCCCTTTGACACAAATAAAATATATTTATGTATTTATAAATATGACCATACACAGGTCTTTAAAATATGAACCTCAAAACACAAAAGTTGAGACAAATGAATTAGCCAGCAACAACTTTATTGGCCAAAAAATAAAACATTATCATTTCACAGACTATTTTTTAATTCATCCTACATACATACTAAAGCGTCTTCAAAAACTCCTCAGAGTCCAGAGCTCTTCTTAGTTTTTCAGCATATGTTTCTAGTTGCTGTAGAGCCTCCTTGCTCATGTTGTTTGTCATGTAATGAGCCAGCAGCCGTTTTCACTGATGAGACAAAATGGAAGAAAATAGCGATTAGTAAAAGGAAATTCACACGGAAAGGCTGTCATAAACAATGTAAAAAACAATACTTATAGGTATTAGCACTCTCCTTATGTATGTAGCATACCTCAAGTCATACTGCAGTCCACATTTATACACTTCTGTCGCTCTGTCAATGGAAAATGCATGGACAGCTGAAAGGGCATGGACTGTTGCCTGTGTCATGAGGTGAACAAAAGGACATCTTTCATTTAGACCAGGGGTACTCAAATACAAATCTTAAGGGGCCACAAAGATTTTTTCCAATGACTCAAAGGTCCATGTATTGAGGTCGGTCAGGCCACATGCAATAATACTATAATATTCAAAACAAAATATCCTTTTCATTCTAAACAACAAAATACGAACTAAAATAAAATGTAATTTCCATTTTAACATAAATTAAAATACATAGTTGAATATTTCCTCTTTTTGTTTGCCTTCAAACATTGTGTCCATCACTTCAGTCATGCATTATTTTATTTCATGGTGACATAGATGTAACAAGGATCCTGCTTGCAGCTTGATATGACGATTTCAGTGCATTTATTGGTGTTGTGCTTATCGCTGAATTTTGAGGAAATGTCTCTTCAAAATTCCTATGCTTCGTCTCATAACGCCGTTTCAAATTGGAAATCTTCATCACAGCTTCTCCTGGCATATTGTAACGCCCCTTGTGGACTGTGGCGCAATGACTCTTGGGTATTCTGTTGGTGTTGGTGTAATTATGGTTCATGAATGTGTTTGTGAATAAGATGATATGTAAGATGGTTGTGGGTTAATTCACGTCATTCGTTCTGTGATTAAATGGTGTTGAGTTTTAACAAGGATGATAAAAATTTTGGCACCATGAGTGAAAGGGTGTTTGCCGGGAGGAACTCCCCCATCCGTTACACTTCTTCTGAAAATACATGATGAGACTTGCTAATCTAATACTTGTTAAACAACGTAAGTGTGTGTTATAGCAGCACCGTCAGATCCGTGGGTTTTGTCCTGGTTAGAGGATGAATGAATGCGAAGTTCCTACTTCTATGAGTGGCTGATTCTCATTGTCCACTTTGTAATAGCAGTTTACTTGGAAAACGCCATTTCAATCTCTTTCCACCGGCGAAATATGAATACGCGAACTGCTCCGAAAACGAAAGTGAAAGTTAAAAGTTGCGATCGCAGCGGTGAGTGACCCAGCTGTATGTGTATCGTTGGCATGGAGACAAGTCCCGGTGCACACGTGCTGACCCAACCAAAACACATGATGAAGGAATAACAGTTCGGGGGCCACAAACAGGAGGCCGGCGGGCCGGATGCGGCCCGGGGGCCGCCTATTGAGGACCGCTGATTTAGACATTTAAGTTGTCTGTCATGTTGCAGTTAACAAGATATTAACCTAAGTTAAAGACTGACAATAATAACAATTATACAAAATATGTTAATATAATAAATAAAAAAGTTTCATAATTTACCTCTGGCAGAAGCACATCCATAACAAATGCCACGTGATTGTGACATCTGGTTGTCTGTGCTTCAACCAGGCTTGTCAAGAAGCCCAGCACTCTGTCCAGCTGCTCATCCTCCACAAAGAAAATGATCACCCTGCCCTTTGATGTTGCCCATGAGGATGTAACTTTTCATGCGATGACCGCCTGTAAATATATATATTTCTTAGGAGAATGCTCAAAATAAATGTACGAACACTAGGCTAACAGAAAATGTTTCACTTAAATCATTCATTTAACATATTTTGACCAAAATTAGTTACACTATGTGACTTAAATTCCATTTTCAAACTCACTTCAAGATGTTGCAGTAGACCGTTATCCTGAGTGATGAACGTTACATGAAGGTCACTAGTGACTTTTCTATGGTGTTCAGCTTGCTGAGCCCTTTCCTAAAATTTGATCAAACAGCATTCAGATGTTAAACGTAATTATTCTGATTAAGTATATCAAATAAGATTTGTTGTTTGTTGATCCTTTGCATGTCCTTACCACAAGCCTGTCGAAAGATGCGTCTTCACTCAGGATCCCAACGTCTCTGGTTGTGGTGACCACATCATGTTAGTCCATGCTGTCATTATAGTCCTTAATCAAGACACACAAAGTCATGGCTTAGTGCACAGCTGTAAACACTGGATATGTTGTTCTCTTGGGTTAATCTTCACTCACAATAACATGCTCTCTGGGTGGAAAGCTGTAAGGCCTCTTACTGTACATGTGGTCGGTGTCCTGTGGAAGAAAGCAAACCATAATTGTGTCAGTTTGTTTTATGGGGATCCAGGTAGAATTGACATTTGCACTTAAAATTATCGCACCCCCATTGCAAATTAGGTTTATTGACAAAATGTACAAACTTTCTGCTTTTTACAATAAACAAATCAAACATGAACAATTTAAATGGATTCAAGAATACATCTGTCATTTTTGCAATAAATGTATTTGTATGTCACTTTCTGACATGCACTTAAACATCACCGTTAACAAATCTCTAGGCAGTACAGTTATTTGAAGTGATATAAAACATGACCCTATTTTTTTAAATGGTTTTGTGTGTCAAAATAACACATTGTTATGTTAAATGACAATATTCTGCGTCTACGTGCCGTGTTCCCTCAATACTTCTGTTATCATCCCTTGCTCAGTCATTTATCTGATTTTCATAACGTAAAAGATGACACAAAATGGGTTTGCTTACACACATTTTCAGTGTATCGGTTTGACGAAATGTGTGTTTTTTTTTTTACAAATAGTCCGGTGTCTTTGAAAAACAGTCATTAATGCTCTTTCTGCCTGGCAAAAGACGTCTCAAACATTAAATTAAACGTCAACATCTTCCCAAAATTTAAACGACCTAACCTGAAACGGCATCTCCATCTTGTCTGCCTACAGGTGCTGCTGACAACTGCAGTTGGCGAACGTATGGTTAAAATGACATTAAGTGTTCAATGTTTACACCTCCTAACCGGGAGCTTAAAAATAATATAAATGCGTCTCACCTGAACTGGCATTGCCATCTTGTCTTCGCTGCATTTGCCTTCTTCTTCTTCTTCTTCTTCTTCTTCTTCTTCTTCTTCTTCTTCTTCTTTGACTGCTTGCATTTGCTGCTGTGAGTTTAATCGTCCTTCCCGGCCACCGTAGCAACACGTAGGCGTAGTTTGTAGGGGCGTGGTTTGCATGGGGCGTGGTTTGTAGTGGCTTCGGGGGTTGCAGTGGCTGCAGTTGGGTATTATTGGCATATAGGGCTTAACAGTGACCGCCCACCTTTTTAACGGCCCCGGTTCCGGAAGTGAATTTGCCATTCATTTACTCCGTTGATGTTTCATAAAATCCTTATATAAAGAGTTTTAGGCCTGGAACCAAGCCAATCAGCTAGGAGATGAATCGTGACCATAAAACATTTAATTAGGCGCAAAAAAAAAAAAAAAAATGGAAAATGGAGAGAAAAGCAAAGGTACAAGACTGTGTACATAATTAACTTAAGAGTAAAGGAACTAGCCATCCCATAAACTATTGCGAATGTAACAGCGACGTATCAGATTGGTGGAGCTCGCTGTTACCATGGAAATGTTTACGGAACCCGCGAATTTGAAGAAGAAGAAGATGAAGGAGACGGAGAAGGAGATAGTCCAGTTGGGTAGCGCACAAATTACATAATACCGTTACCGAGGGGATAAAAGCACCACATTTTACATGAAGCTTCTTTAGGACCTTCTGAATGATTTCAGCCTAGGAGCCCAGCTGAAATATTGAAATTTAGTGTCAAATCACTCACAAAACAATATCCAAGATATCCAAGAAAAACGTTTTTTTTGTTTTTTTCCTCTCGAGTAAAACTTTCAGGGTAATGGCCATTTAAGACCACTGAATAAGCTTCCTTTTGTTAATTTGTACTCTGGCCAGTAGATCTTTCAAACTATAAGTGTAAAATAGAGTACCAAGACATTTTAGACCCCAAAAAACCTCAAAAGCCCAGTATAATATAGGTGGAATTATAAAAAAAAAGGCAGCAAAAATTGCTTAAATGTTAAGAGATCTTGGGTTTTCGCTTTTATTTTTTAATTCAACTTTAGATTATTCATATAGCCATCTACTGAGTTCATAGTTTGGCCATTAGTTCTGCATCACATCACATTAAATCCTATTTGTGTGTGACAGTACATAGCTAGACGTACTGCTGTTGAATCTGGAGGGGGAAAGCCGATGTAATGATGAAATGCAACGACTGGATATTTACAAGTGCTTCTTCTGTGAGGGTGGCATAGATCAAAGTGCTCTCCATGAAGTATCAACATTTGATGCCGACAGGAATATCCGACATTTTCAAAATTCGAAATGGCAGTTTAAACCATATTTCAACTCCCAGTTTTGATTAATTTTGAGTCAATTTAGATGTTTTAGAGCACACTGAATCTATAGAAAAATAACATGCAGGATATTTATGAACACAATTATCCAAATGATGCAGAATATGTACATTTTAATTCACATAACATTACACTCTGAGGTGACATTGGAGGTAACAAAGGCAAGTACCATATCAAACTATGACTATGGCTAAATAATACAGAGAAAGGAGTATAATACAAGTTACAGGTAGAACACAAGAGTCCTGGAACAGATTTTAAAACAGAAGTATACCCAAAATTATCACAGCAGAAAACTAGAAAACTTTCATCAAGCAATCGCACCTTGTACTTCTGCTACTCTGCACTATATAACCATATATTCATCATCAACATCATCATCAGCTCTGTCTTCATCTTCTTCTTCGACTACATTTTTGTCGTCTTGCTCTTCTTGCTGTGAGTGTGTGAGTGGGGTGCAACATGTACTGTCATAACCATTGCAGAAGCAGTAGCTGGTACAGGCAAGGCCTGCAGCTGCACAGCTACACTTTGTTGTTGTACATGGCTTTAACCCAGCTACAGCTGATAATGTCCAACAGGGCAGGAGGAGCAACGGGGCTTGCATCCAGGACAGGCATGATGATTTCCTCTCCTTCCTTCTCACCTTCCTTCTTGTTCCATCCAAACTTGGTGATGTCCACAGCTGCTGGATCAGGCTGGCTGCTGGTTTCCAAAGCAGCATCTGTAGATGGGCACGCCGTCCATGGAGGTGCACGTTGTGCTCTGTAGGAGGCAGTGTCTTCAGTGCTGGGGGGGTTTTGCACTTTCGGTATAAGTCATATCTGGCGACATTCAGAGATGCAGACTTCCTGCGGCTGTACAGAGTAAGGAAAAAAACCCCTCACTGTCTCTGTGATTTGCAAATCAGTCGCTCCCTCCTCTCCAATGAAGTGAAGCAGGTCACCAGGTACTACTCTCATGGCCTTGAGCGCGGACAACTGCCCTTTGCCAACGGGATAGGAGGTGGTGTCACACCCGAGGGAGCATGCATGGCCACCTCTACATCTGCAGGTGACATGTGATACCCGCCCTCCAACACCAACAGACCATGAGCACAAACACATCAGTGTCGTCGCTGAGAATGTGGACAGTTTTAGCACCACGCCTGGCTGCTCATGAGTGACAATACTGTCTGCTCTGCTGACCATCTCGATGTGATCTCCTATGTTGTGTGTGTGCAAAGGAGCTCGCCTAGCCTCCACTCGTTTGTCTTGTCCTCCATCACTTTATCGCGACTAGGTAGGGGGGTTTTCAGTGACAGTTGTACTCTATTGAGCTCCCCCCAGCTCTTTGCCTCTCGTGGTCTTTGGCAGAGACTTGCTCATAGTGGTCTAAGATAACAAATGTTTGGGTGATGTAGTGATCAAGCCGGCGCCCCATTCTGGCTGCGAAATCAGCCACAGTGCCTTAAAATGGCCACACCACGCGATAGATTAGCTGCGATGCATCAACGAGTACAACGTCTGGTGGGTGGGGATTGGGAACAAGGATTTCAAGACGCTGAACAATCACAGACTTGTTACTGTTTCTGAGGCATCCATACTTAACGATGATGGATGCAGGGACCAGGCCGAGCTCGTAGATAAAGAGGGTAGAGAGCTCCAGTCTTCTGTTGTTCCCCACCACCACATGCCTTTCACTCCCTTCCCTTGCTTGATGCATGTCTGCTCCCCAAACATATCTCCACTCACTGCAGCTGCACCATCTGAGTGGCAGCACACATGGCTTCCGGCGAGGAGGTCATCCTTGGCAGTAGCAGGAAGGTGCTGCATGTCGCGCAGATGCCATGTGATCCATCTTGAGTAGTTGTGATGACCAGCGGCAAAGAAATAGGGCAGCATCTCTTCAAGGCATGTTGTTGTTGCAGCAACCAGTCACCCTCTCTTTCTGCTCACCAGAACTTGTGTGCTATTAGGTTTGGGGTGATGAAGCAAAGTAGTCTAACTTCTTTTAGTAGCTGTGGTAACATTAAAGTCTTTGTGAAGCAGAAATAAATTTGTGTTATGAGTTTGTCATACCACAGAAACATGTGTCATTGACCACTGAGCCAAATTTGAAAGATTAAAACAATTGCCAAGTATATAAAATTAGGTCTCAAAATCATGGAAAAACAAGCACTTCTCTCTGCTGTGAAATGCTGGGGGCGTGTCAGATAGAGGCGCTGGAGCCACGCCCACGCGCGGGAGGGGAGCCTCCTCCGCGTACTGTACAAGGATGTAACCTACAGTAACAATGGAAGCTAACAGCGTCATCGGACGGACCCAGCCGGACCTGTTTGAACCATCAGAGCCAGAAACTGAATCTGAGTCAGATACTGATAGTGCTCAGCCTCGTTCCTCACAGTCCATGTTTTACATTACACACAAACGTAAAACCCCAGTCTACATATAATTCCTTGTCATAGCTATATTGGTGCACATAAAATATTACCTGTAGATTATCATTGTGCTGTCAGATGGACTCTGCTCAGGGAATGAGGCCAAATCATGTCATGATTAAATGCAATAACATTTGCTAACATTACATGGGCATGACAGGATGCACAATGTAACATCACTTTCAGGATTTGCACCTTCAGCAAAATGCTTTTAGTTGCCCAAATGTAACATACATAAGCACACACTTATACTTAGAGCTTAGATCTGGCCAAATAATCAAGCCCGACCCAAGCCGAGCCGAGCCCGTGCACGTTGTGTCCGAGCTGGCCCGGGTTGTCAGCCTGACTGGTTAGCTAGCTGCAAACTATTCTAAGAGATGCTATGACTCGAGAGCGAGCGGAAAACCTCCGAAGCTAATGCGCTGAATGTATTTATATGGCTTCCGCAGCATGGCCGGGTTTATGCAAATCATGGCCGTGTTACGTAATGCGGCCATGATTTCTGACCCGCCCATTAAATCCTGAACACAGAAATCGTGAAACACAGTTCGTGAGTTTAGCTCCAAAATTAAATTCTAAATGGTTGAATGGCTTTTTACATGTTTTAAGGAAATACATTTATGACCTGTTTAATGTGTTTAGAATAAAATGGCTGAATTTGCTTTACACGGACTTTAACTGTTAATGTATTAATTACTCTGGATTAAGTCTTTGGATTTTACTCAAATGAACTCCTACCATATTTTAGAGACGGTTTAGAAGTAGGCTATAGAGATATTAAAAAATAAATTAAATATGCACTACATACACACTGTAATCACTGTTATCTGCTTCTATTTGATCAACTTACTTGCATTGAGATGATATGATCCAAATATAAAAAGCTCCGTTTTGTCCATCTTTCCATCCAGCCAGTATTCTGCCCGATGCAGTTACCACAGTGACAATCACACAAAAATTGAGCAGCCAAAAAACGCAAGCAGAACTGAAGTAATTTGAAGAAATATTAGGTCTCAACATTCACACCAGTGACATTGTGCTCTATTGATTCTGAAATGCAGGTCCAATGTATAAGCATATAAATAACCTCAAAATCGACTCAAAATTTATAAAAATCGGTCCACCGGGAGTTGAAATATGGCCACTTTTGGTTTAAACTGTCATTTTGAATTTTGAAAATGTCAGAAATGGATTCAGCATCCTTAATAACCCCCCAAACTACTCCAATATTGTCCAAATCGGCCAAGCAGTTGCTAAAATATTGCCCATATAGGCGATCAATGCTAATTAATGCTAATAATGCTAATTATGCAAATTGCCCAACATATACAAGTTAGCAACCAGCAGTTTCTTAATACTGGGGACCCACACTGTACATTTCTAACATAAAACTTTGGCGTACTCAACATTTCCGGGTTCACAATGGGGCTCTATGCGCTGGCAAGACTGCTCACCTCTTTGCAAATGCAACTGTAACGACTCATAATTATCAATTACAGGGCTAATAAAGATTATACTTTTTCAATACTTGTCATGAATTGAAGCTTTAGTTATGTAAAAGCTCATACACATAAATAGAACTTTAAAATGTTAACTTTGGGATTAATTTGAACACTTTATCTTGTGCAGGAACTTGAAAATCACTTTGTTTTATGCATATTTCACTGATAATGATATACTGCTAATATGAAGTTTTTTCTCTGAGGGCTCCTAGGCCAAAATTACACTATAGACCCTAAGGAAACACCATGCAAAATTTGGTGCTTTTATCACCTCTGTAACGGTATTTTCACTATGCCACTGGACTAAGAAGGAAAGAAAGAATTGGAAGAAGATTGACTAACGTTACGTTGGGACAACAGTAAGTAACAAAATATGTTTATCTAGATATAGACTGAGGCTGAGCGAACCATCAACCACTCAGATCACTACACCACGACCACCTCAGAACATAAGACCCAACCAAATTATGATGAAAGAAAAAGAAAAATACATAGATTATTGGACAGAACTAATAGAATCCCAGAACAAAATGGAAACCTATGTAGCCCTAAACAGACAGTACACTGTGGCAGCCTACCTGACCACAGTGTCTGACACCAAACTGAGGAGAACACTGACTAAGTACAGACTGAGTGAGCACCACCTGGCAGTGGAGGTGGGCCGGCACAGACAGACCTGGCTCCCCAGAGAAGAGAGGATGTGTTCTCACTGTGATCAGGGAGCAGTAGAGACAGAGCTGCACTTCCTTACTCACTGCAACAAATATGAAGGTCTCAGAGACCAATACTTTACAAAAATAATCAAAATATTTCCAGATTTCCTCAATCTAAGTGACCCAGAGAGACTTCCGGTCCTACTGGGAGAGAGGGAAGACTGCTGTAGACTGGCAGCGAGGTATGTAGCAGCCTGCCATGAGCTCCGTCACTCTGTGAGCCCTCCGGCACACATGGCTGTTTAGTTAATAATCAACCTGTTTATGTCCAATGTTACTCTTACCTACCTTCCATAGCTCCTCTTGTTCTCCATGCCCTTTTCTTTTACTATTGTTTATTTATTATTGTTTATTATTGTTTAATATTGTTTTATTCTTTATTATTGTTTATTCTGTCTATTTTGTTATTACTTGTATTAAGATGCTTTGGCAACATTGTATTGTATACAGTCATGCCAATAAAGCCAATTGAATTGAATTGAATATAGACATAAACACACACCCCGTCAACCAGGTTGTGTGTTTGTCGTTTTACTAGCCGCCTTACGCACGCAAATTACCGTAGTGTATATAAGGTTGATGGGTTTGTAATTTTTTCACTAACGGTGGCTAACTGTTGACTGACGCTCAGGTTATTTGTTGTCTAAATGAAAATGACATGAGGATTTCAAGGCTATGCTTCATTCCACTCGTTTTATACATATATTTTAACGGCACTTTTTCTGTGTTATGTAGATGCATCATTCAATCTATGAAGAGGGTACAGGGCTCAAAGTGGAACGCTGCACAGCTTGCTGTAAGCTGTTCCACTGCCCCTTTTGCCCCAAATACAAGCCCAGCCAAAGAGCAAAGCTTCAGCAGCACCTCGATGTTCACATGAAAAATGCCATTACATACAAAGGTATGGATTTGTGTGTGTCTGTGTCTTTGTGTACTCTTGTGTCTTGTTATTGGATAATTTAAACTTTTCATTACTTGCTCTTAGACAAAAAGATCTGCAAGTGCAATTTAAATTGCAGAAATACAGGGCACTTTTATTGCCCTCTATGTAGCAAATCCATTATAAGAAGGAAAGACATGGAGACCCACCTGGAGGTTTGCCAAGGTCCTACAAAAGCTGATTCCCCATCCAAGGATAATCCAGACGTATCTGCCACACCCTCTCCCCTTCTTTCACAATCTATCATTCCACCTGTGTCAAAACCAACTGTTCCTCCTCCCCAACCAGATGCTGCTACATCTACCTCCACACCATCTGCCAACCCTTCCTCTGGAGACACACCTTTATGTACTGCCCAGGAGCCCACAAAGATGTTTCTTCAGAAAAAGGTACAGTGCCCACATTGCAAACTTATCTGTCATAAAAAAAAATTTGCCAAGCATATACAGAGGAAGCACCTTAAGAAGACAGATGCAACAGTGAGAAATGCATTGAAGAGTGTCTGTTTAGATGCCACAAATTGAATATCTGCTGTCCAAAAAGCTAGGCATGGCTTTTCTGTGCCTATACACGTCCAAAAGAAAACCTGGGGCCACCAGCATAAGGTGCAGTGCGAGCTTGAAGACTGCAGACAGTATCATTTAATGGCAGTACGAAGTGGACTGAACTTCAGCCAGTGTGAACACATCCGCTCACTGGAAAATTGCACAGAAATTGCCACAGAGGAATGTCTTAAAGCAGAAGTTCTGTCCGAAATGGTTGTTTTGAAATTTTTTGGTGAGGCTAAAAAGGCCACTTGCATAAAAAGGCAAAAAATTGCCCAGAAAGCCCATGTCCCTCTCTGTGTGGAGGTGTCATTTCAAGGGCCCTAACAAATATTGCTTTTCAGTCCATGAGCCGGCTTTGCATCATTATAGTCGCCTTGGGAGGGTGATGGTAACATACAACTCAACAGCTAACACCTGGCATTGTCCTTGTGCGAAACCTAGGATGTCCTGCGTCCACAAAAACACCACTAAGTGGCATTTATTTCAGACAAATCCGGACCTGTTTCGAACAGAGATTGCCCCAAGTACACCGAAACAGCAACAAGGCACTGTGTATCCACCATCTGGTGAAAAGTTGAAGCAGCTTGTTCACTACATCTACAAGCATAAAAAGCTCCCAGACAGCCTACCTGATGACCTTGTAAAACCAAGGGCAAGTTACATTACGGAGTTGCATCCAATAGAGGCGAGTTGCACCATCTGTCCAGGGTCAGTTCAACTTGATGAGTCAAAACTCATCTCCAAAAATGCCAGGATAATCTCCATCAATGGTGTAATTAAACGTAAGTTATTAATATCTTTCCTCATTTCATGAAAGATTTCTGAATGCAACATTGCTCATTAATGAAAATCTTGTCACATCACAAGTTTAAAACAAATACTAAAGAGTGAATAGATATTTAGATTGAAAAAGCAAGATCTTTTAAAATGTTTGAATTTTAATTTTTTCCTAGATGTATCAACCTATTTCCGGCAATGTCCACACTGCCACATGATGTACCGCTATCAGGAGTGGCAGGACGGTCTGCACAATTTTGACGACCACATCATTTTGAGCCTGGAACTGTGTTTGTATCTGAGAGCCAACTTACAGGTTAGTACAATGGATGTCGTGGTCTCTGTCTTTTGGTTCCTTTTGAGTTCCTGTTTCCTGTTTTATTTTAAAGTTTGGCGTCCTGTCTTCCTGTCTGCTTACCTGCTCGTGATTACCTAATGTGTTTCACCTGTCTTGATTGCACCATATGTGTCTTGCCTTGTGTATTAAGCCTCAGTGTGTCCTTTTGTCTTTGTTTGATCATCTGTGTTTTCTACCTTGTGTTCCATGCCCTGTGTTTTACCTCAGTGTTCCTTGAGTTTTTGTTCTGTAAGTTGATAAATATCTTTTGTTCCACCACACCTGCATTTCTGTGTCTCTATGTGGGTCCAGTCTCATCAAAACTTGACAATGAAACTTTCATGATAAGGAATCTGAGTTTCTTGGAGCTTGCTTATTTCTCTAAAAGGGCCATGTGACAGGTTTTTGTTCCAACCAGTCAAGAGCACACAGTTTGACCAATGAACTCTCTGAAAACTGATATCAGTTGATTCAATGAGTTAGGTTAGGTGCACTGCTGCTTGGTTGAAACAAAGACCTGCAGCGACAGGGCCTTTTGTGGAACAGTTTGGATGCTCCAAAATAAGCATAACTGTAATTTATTTGTGTGTTTGTTTTTTAAAGAACAACATTTCAGTTTCAAAGGTGGTGGACTCGCTTGAGAAACTTAGGAAAGTAACATTTCTGTCAAGAGATGCTGTCCTCCATGCCTACCTCCACTTTGAGGCGTTGACAAGCCATGACTACTCATATTCATGTGCTTGCTGTGGGTACCATCCTCCTGTTGTTGTGATGGACCTACACAAGAAAGGAGTTTTCAACCTGCCTGGTAAGTCGCAATATGATGTGTGTTTAATAATAAAGACACTGTAAATTGCAGGATTTTTTTTTCTTTCAGTGAGTGACATAAGAGAGGTCCCTGAGAACTTCACTGGGGAAGTGGACATCGAAGAGTTCTGGGACTCTGTACAGTTGGAAATGATTGCTCGTGCCTTTTTCCCAAGTATTTACATCTTCTCAAACTTCTCTATTTATTACCTTTATTTAATGGATCAGTGCATTTTACCATACAAAAAAATCACTTGGTCTATTTATTTCCCAGGCCGTGCAAAAAACATCTTTGCTGTCCATCCAAGTTTTGAACACTGGGCCCCGTGGATTGGGAAAAACACACAAACTGACAATGTGTTGAACAGCGAATTTGAGAAGGTTTCCCATTCAAAGTCCTCAGCTGAAGCAGAGCTCAGCATCGTCTCAGAGGATCGCCTCACTGATGAACTCATGAAGCAAAAGGTACAGTTATTGATTGTTTGTATATTTAAGATGCATTGTGTATTAATGTTTTACTTGATTTCTCATTTTCTGTATTTAAAAATGTTTCAACAGTAAGAAAGCTGTGCAAGGCCTGCAATCTAGATGACAAGGGATCCCGCATGGACCTCCTCACCCGACTCAGGGATGAAATGAAAAACAGACACACATACGACAAGATCTTCCAGAAAATCTGGGGAGCTTCTGGTAAGAGTCACGCATAGGTCGTAAAAACAATTTGATTTGTTATTTGAACAATTTTATTTGTTATTTGCATTTACTTATAGCTTTTCAACTTTCCTTTAAAGGTGGCTGGTCAGTGATTCTGTGCCCTCATGGTGTTGTATACAGCTTAAAGTTTAACCTGAGGGCAGAGTCTCCAAGAGATTTCACTGACTGAACACCTCCCAAAAGTTTCTGTTTATGATTTTGCTCGCGGTTTGGCCACTCATGCTAACCTCTGTGTCCCAACCACACTACCCTTTAAGCCCCATGAAGGAAGACTGGCTGCACCAACCCAAGACAATGTCAAAGCAGCACAGCTGGGAAAGCTTGACATTCCTCTTCCATGGTTGACTGAAAAACTTCAAAATCCTGACAAAGATGGGCATCCTTGCACTGGTTCTTCAGACCATTATGCCCTGTATGATAAATTCCACGAGGCCAACACCAGTGATCCAAGGGAGGTGTTGAGAAGGATAAACCTTGTCCCAGAACTGCAGGGTTCTTTGAATAGTCAAGTGGCCGAAGAGCTGTTTTCATCTCTGCAGAAAAACAACTATTTTCTTAACAACATGGCCCTGTCAACCCACATTTTTGTAATGAGAAACCTGGTGCATCATCGAAACGGCAACACAAATGGAAAACTTCTGAAAAAGCAGCTCAAGAGAGGACATGAATCACACACTCTGCATGACATTGTTCTTAATGAAGTTGGACAAGCAGTATTAGGTAAGTCTGAAGTCAAGGACTGTTTTTATTTTACAGTTATCTGAAATGTATTGATTGTACTGAATCCTATGTTGTTTTCTAAAGCCCCAGGTGTCCTACCATCTGAAAAATCTGCTCAGCATCAGCCCTCACCAGTTGGAGCCCCTCAACAAGGGCTTTGCACTGACACACACAAAGGTGGGTGGCAATTTATGAAATTGGCAAATTATTTTGGCTTTTTTATTCTCATTTTTTCAAACCATAATTCTCCTGGATAGATGATGACACCTGTGGACCACACTGTGCAAATATCACAAAATGTGAGAATGTACAACCATGCCGGGCATCATGGACAGTGCACCCACATCCCTCCCAACAGCAGCTCGTATGTATATGTATTATGTATATATGTCATCATGAACCCCAGCCAACCATGACATTCTTGGGCATATTATGCTGAATTGTAAAATATGTGTGTAGTAATTTCTTTTCTTTTTTTTACAATGATAAGCTTGACTATGTCCTTGGATACTGAGAAGCCAGAGTCAGAACCAATTGTGAAGACAAAAAAGAGTTGCCTGACACGTGGTGACTTCTGGACCCTTGGCCTGAAACTGGAGATGGAATCAACTGTGGGTTAACAGTTCATAGATTTCACATGTGAACAAATCATGTGTGTCGTTATGGCTGCTTAATTAAAGTTTGGGTGTGTTTTTTTTTTTTTTTTTTTTTTTCAGATAGGAAATGCTTGTTTTGAGCTCATCGAACAAACCGCTCAATCAAAGGTATAACTTCTGATTTCAGAATATGGTTGCATCTCATTTAAACACTGTTTGTATGCCAAGGTTCACATTTGCAATATTTTCCTCAGGGGAAATGCAATTTTGTGGTTGATTTGTATGCTGTACCAACATGGCGACAGCCAACTGCGTGCAACCCACTCCCAAGTTTACCTGTAAGTATACCTGTTGGATTCAATGGAAAATATTTTTCTGTGTATTATGCGTTAACTTTTTCTTTGTTTTCAGAGAGACGTTCACATAAGGGACTCCATTGGTATCCCTGTGTGGAAAAGTGGACATTACCTGTTGTCTGTAAGTACTGGTGTTACCTGTGACAAATGGTCTGCATTGTGATATTTTATTTAACAACCGACACACCCACATTCCTATGGTGGAGGCAGCCACCCTCATCAGGAGCAGTTGGGGTTCTTGTTCAAGAACAGTTAGACGTGAAACCAGGAAATGTCTGAGATTGAATTTTGTTTCCCAAAACGGCCACTGTACCTCCTGAGTTACTGCTGCCCAGATTGTTTTGGCGTTACTGTTTTTTTACTTGAATCAGAAACAGATTCAGAATTCCTTTAATGTCCCGCAGACGGGGAAATTTGTATGTTGCAACAGCAGAATATTACAAGACAGAGAAATAGAAAAATAGATGAAATAATTAAAAGTAAAGAAAAATGGAATAGAATCGACAAATGTACATATTTACATGGATAGTGCAAAAATAAGCAACAAGTTTTTTATGTACAGATTTTAAATAAAGGTAATAAATATGGGTGATGAAATTAGTTTGTACAGACTTATTGCACAGTGCAGAGTATGGGGTGAGGTCTGCATGGAGCAGTGCTGGTTGTAAAGTCTGACAGCAGCAGGAAGGAAGGACCTGTGATACCTCTCCTTCACACACACACTGCCCAGTGCTGTGAGAGTGACCTGGAGGGGGTGGGACTCCTGCACCAGCAGTGATGACAGCTTGTCCATCATCCTGCTCTCTCCCAGCACCTGCACTGAGTCAAGAGGGCATCCCAGGGTGGAGCTGACCTTCTTGATAAGTTTATCAAGTCTCCTCCTGTCTGCTGCCGAGATGCTGCTGCTCCAGCAGACTACTCCATAGAAAATGGCTGATGCTACCACAGCGTCATAGAAATGGGTCAGCATTGCCCCCTGCACTCCAACGGACCTGAGCTTCCTCAGCAGATAGAGTCTGCTCTGACCTATTTTGTATGTAGTGTGATCAGTCCAGTCCAGTTTATTGTTTAGGTGAACTCCCAGGTACTTGTAAGATGTCACCATCTCAGTGTCTGTTCCCTGGATGTTCACCTGTATGCAGGGTTGTCTGTGCCTGCAGAAATCCACCACCAGCTCTTTGGTCTTCCCGGCGTTAAGCTGGAGATGGTTCTGCTGGCACCGGTTCTTGAAGTCCTTGATGAGTTCTCTGTAGGCTCTGTCGTCCCCGTCCCTGATAAGGCCGACGATAGCAGTGTCGTCAAAGAACTTTTGTAGATGGCAGTGAGGGGATTGGTGGTAGAAGTATGCAGTGTACAGGGTGAACAGGAAAGGGGCCAGGACCGTTCCCTGTGGGACCCCTATACTGCAGGTTATTGTGTCCGACACATAGTCCCGAGTCCTCACATACTGTGGCCGGTTAGTGAGGTGATCCAGGATGTGAGGTGTTGGTTCACCCCTGCGAGCTCCAGCATGTCCCCCAAGAGTGCAGGCTGTATAGTGTTGAAAGCACTGGAGAAATCAAAGAACATGATCCTCACAGTGCTTTCAGGCTTCTCCAGGTGAGACAGTGATCTGTCCAGGAGGAAGATGATGGCATCGTCCACTCCGATGCCGAGTTGGTGTGCAAACTGGAGAGGGTCAATAAAAGGACCCACCAGAGGGCGGAGATGGACGAGGCTCAGCCACTCCAGAGTCCTCATCAGGTGTGAAGTGAGAGCAACTGGTCTGTAGATGTTGTAGTCTTTAGGGTGTGGGATCTTTGGTACAGGTACCATGCAGGAGGTTTTCCACAACAGTGGCACTTTTCCAAGCTTCAGGCTCATGTTGAGCATATATTCGACAATCCTGCACAGCTGGTCTGCACAGGACTTGAGGAGCCTGGAGCTGATGCCATCTGGACCCGTAGCCTTCTTCACCTTCATCTTCCTCAACCCATTTCTCACCTGGAGAGACAAGAGGGACAGAGTGGAGCAGGGGGGCTGAGTGTCGGATGTGGGGGGAGGGAGAATGTCAGAGGGGACAGTGGGGGGAGCCTGTGACATGAAAGCCGTGGAAAGGGAGGTAGAGGTGAGAATGGGGCAGTAAACGGGGGGAATGGAAGAGGTGGTGGGTGGCAGCAGAGATGACTGGGCGGGGGGAGGGGTGGATGTCTGATCAAACCTATTGAAGAATAGGTTCATGTCGTTCCCCCGCAGCCTGGGAGTCTGGAGTCCTCTGCCCTGAGATGGTTTTAAGGCTTTTTCAGACTCCACTGATGTTTCTCTGCTGCATCTGGTTCTTACGGAGCCCCAGACATGACATGGTCAAAAAAATATAAAATTGTGGCCTCAATATAGCTATAACGTGCGCACGAAATACTAATACGTGGCCACAAAATACTAAATTGTGGCCACAAATTAGTATTATGTGGCCACGAAATAAGTATAACGTGCGCACGTAATACTAATTCGTGGCCACAAAATACTAATTTGTGGCCACCAAGTAGGTATAATGTGCGCACGAAACACAAATTAATAATATTAATATCATTCCTGGACAGCTGGGTAAGCAAATCGAGTGCACCTTCTCTAGAAACCGCAATAGCCTACGTGATGTCCTTAAGTTGAGCTTCTCATCTCATTCTATTCTAGTCAATATCTTGTTATCCCGCATTTAGGCAGTGCCTTTCACTGATCATCTCCTTTGAAAGTAGCATCATGTGTGTCAGACTCTCAGCTGAGGGAATACATAGGCCATATGAGCCGCAGCATTTAATGATGCCACTGAAGGCAGCCGTGCAGTTACAGTAGCGCTCACTGTATGTATCGCGTTGCCAAGGGAACCTGTATGCTATCAGTGATCAGAATCTAGTTTGTATTGATTTGCAGGTCGTTGTTGCTCTGTCTGTAGTGTTCTCTGGACATTTGTCCTTAAATAAAATCACAGAGGATTAAAAGTTCACTATCTTATAGGCCTACTTAAATAACTGCCTAAATGCGGGATAAAAAGATATTGACTAGAACAGAATAAGAAAAGACACTCACCTTAAGTGTGTTTTCTGTTCGTGGAGCTGGACTGACTCAAAAACTCTTTCGCCCCCCTCGCCATCAGACTGTATAACAAAGGCAACAAAGGCAAGAGGGACAATAGATAAGACAATGGACAATTTCTACCTCTATTTGCACATCCATATGCACTGTTTCACTTTCATTTGCACTGTCAACCATTTTGCACTGTATACTGCAGCTACTGTTCATCTATCTATCTATCTATCTATCTATCTATCTCGTAAGCTATTGTGGTTTCTAGAGAAGGTGTGCTCGATTTGCTTACCCAGTGGTCCAGGAATTATATTAATATCATTAATTATTATTTTGTGTGCACATTATACCTACTTCGTGGCCACAAATTAGTATTTCGTGCGCACGGTATCCTTATTTTGTGGCCACAAAATACTAAATTGTACCCACAATTTTGTATTTTGTGGCCACAAATTAGTATTTTGTGGCCACAAAGAAGTGTTTCGTGCGCACGCTATAGCTACATTGTGGCCACAATTAAATTTTTTTTTGACCATGTCATGTCTGGGGCTCCGTAGGTTCTCCATCTTCCTCGTGTAGCTGTTCTTCCCCTCTCTGATCTTCTTCCTCAGCTCCTTCTGCACAGCCTTCAGCTCCTCCTTGTTTCCTGACCTAAAGGCCCACTTTTTCTCCTTAAGGAGAGCCTCTATGTTAGGATTAATCCAGGGTTTGCTGTTTGAAAAACGCTGTACAGTCCTGGGGCCCGTTTCAGAAAGCGGGTTTTGTGAAAACTCTGAGGTTGTTAACCCTGAGATGAGAGAAACTCTGGGTCTGTTACTGCGGTAACTGACTCTGTGAACAGAACCTGCTCACTGGCAGGTTCACCTGAAGAAACCCTGAGTCTGACGGAGCTGTCTGACAGCGGCTGTCCTTTCCTTCTCAGTCCGATCATGTTGAAGCAGAAATAGTTCACATAGTTTTACACCAGGAGGAGAATTAAGATTAATTTAGATGAGCTATCACTCCCTGACGAGGACTGAACCGAACAGCAGACTGCTTCTCATCAGTCCATCGTTTATATTCTCCGGCTGCACAGCGAATATCAGGCTACACGTCATCGCTGACGTGCTCTCAGATCTGAACAATCCTCTTGGTTTTTTTTTTTTATCACTTCGCAGGTTAATTAATCACCTTCCAGCAGCCAGAAAAAGAGAAATAATTCGCATTTAATTTGGCTTTCTTTATTTCCCACAGATAACTACAAAAGTAATCATCAGTATAGCCTATTGTAGTTTTTCCAACAACGTAATTTCAAAGTCCGTGTTTCTAGTTTGCTGCCGCATTGAGCATAAGATGAAATGACTTCTAGTTGAATCTGTAGACAGTAAGTGTATCTGCCTCTAATGTTGGGTCCTGGGGGTGAGTGACGCCCTCAGCCTCTGCTCACCCAGTGACCTGACTCAGGACCAGCTCCTCTGCCTCTGTCAGACGTGCTGCAGGTGGAGGTGAGCACCACTTCATGTTCAACTACTCAGCAGGATGTTAGGACACAGATGTGTTTTAATCAGCATCTGTTGGTGGTTAAAGCTACTACAACTACAATCCACTGAATAAACTTTTCCTTTGTTTAATATAATGATAAATAATAAATATAATAATAAAGTGAGGAGCCATCATGAGACTGTTTTCATATCATTTTTTGTTTTGTCATTTTCAGCTGATTTAAATAAAATAACAACATTCAACCACTTCCTCAAAGGCTAATATAAAACATTTTTATTTTATATTACGTGTTTTTTTTTCCTCCAGAAAATGTCTGCTTCCTGTTTTCTCCCCTGTTGCCATGGTGAAAATCACTGTATCGGAGCTCCATTGATGATGGCTTTTTACTAGTCATCAGGCACGAGCTCAACTCAGAGTTAACATATTCACAGTCAATTTACCTAACTAAGATCATATGTTCTGGAACTGAAAACTCAGAGTTTCACTTCACAGGGTAAGTCAACTCAGAGTTCAGGTTTTGACTCAGAGTTTGTTAAACTTGCTTCCTGAAACAGGCCCCTGGTGGGTACAGTGTTATCAACACAGAAGTTTATATAGTCCGTTAAACAGTCTGTTAAGCTGTCGATGTCCTCCCCATGGTAAACGCACAGTTCTTCCGACACAGTTGAGTCGAAGCAGTCCCTCAGAGCCTCCTCAGACTCCTCAGTCCATGCTTTAACTGTGCGGGTTTCCACTGGTTGCCTGTTTACGAGGGGCTTGTACACAGGCAGGAGATGCACCAGGTTGTGGTCAGATCTTTCCAGGGGAGGGAGGGGGGATGAGTTGTATGCCTCCTTGCTGTTGGCATACAATAAGTCCAGTGTTTTTTTGTCTCTGGTGTGGCAGGTGACATACTGTGTGAATGTGGGCAGGGTGGAGGACAGAGAGGCATGATTGAAGTCTCCAGAGATAAGGAAGAGGGCCCGTGGGTGCTGTGTCTGCAGTGAGCTTGTGACTGAGTGGAGGACGTCACAAGCACATTATAAACTACAAAAATGTTCTTTAAACGCGTGTATATCTTTCTAGTGTTGTGTTGTGCTCTTTTGTGATGTGTTGTATTAACCTCTCCAACTACGATGACTTTAAATGATATTAACCACAATTATAGGTATTGAAGCCAACAACCAGAGAGATATTCTTTCTGGATTCCAAATGTGCACATGCACAATTTGGATTTGGTGATCAAGAAATAAGAGAACTGCTGAGGTCACTAACAAACTTGCATTTCGGTTCTCATTGGTGTTCAAGGTTCCAATGCTGTTCTGAAAAGGTTTGTTGTAGGGCTGAGCAGTATGGACATAATCAAATCCCATCATTACAATATCCAAAATCCCACAGGATGTCACTATATTGATATATTGCCCAGCTCTACATTCTTTTTTTTCACCAGATCATGTTCTGATCTGTGTAAGAGTCTTTTTATGGTGCAACCTAAAAATAACTGCAAATTTGCACATCAAGTACCAAAAATAATTAGAATTATACAGTTGAACATGATGTGACATTAAAAATATATTTCACAACATTGTACCATTTAAAAAGCCTGCTTCTGTGTGACTGCATGGAAAGGTCCGTTCATGACCTGAATTACTTGCATCGTGTGTACGGTGCATGTATGATACTATATGGTTTTGACAACATCATAGTTCACTGTTCATACATATGTCTTTTCAAATTTTAGAAATCTTTCCCAGTCAGTCTCTCCTGGACCATGGAAAGAGACCACTGGTTTGGAAATAGAGGTACCAGTATACACTATTTGTAATCTAGATTTAACAGAACTGTAATTCATCAAATTTTTCTGTCATCATAGAATTTTCCAAGACAGCTGTACGGTAGTGACTGTGGCATCTTCATGTTGATGGTAGGAGACATCCTTGGTCTTAATTCTGTGTGCATAAAAGATGTAAACATAAAATTATTGTTTTTTTTTCATAGTATGCCCTTTACACTGTGCTGGATGCCCCCATGATTTCACTGTGGTAAGTTGACCTGCGTATTCAAATTAAACCATCAAAATCCTGTAAATGACATTTACTGCAACTTACAGTGATGATATATTTCTTTTCAGAGGGACATGCTGGCTTTGCGAAAGTGGTGGTGTGTTTTGCTCATGGAGAATTTTGACCTTGGAAGGTGAAAGCACAAAGATTCTGACACTTGATTGTCTTGGAAATATTAGCACCATAACACCATCTTTGTTATAACCAACACATTTTTTTCTTTAAGCCATGGGAAAAAGTTTGCCCACTGGACAGACACAGCAAAGGCCATCCTGCGAGGTGAGGAGCCACCAGTGTTCCATTTGAAGAGGCAGAAAGTGGATGGACGTCACTGAGGTCAGACTTTGTGTTTGAGTTGGTAAAGGTACTTTATTTGTCACATATACAGCTTGTACAGTGAGATTACTTCGCTGTATTTAACCCATCACTGAGGGGCAGTGGGCAGCCACGGCGTGGCGCCCGGGGACCGACTCCAGATCTTGAGCCAGTACCTTTGGTCAGGGATGCTGACTGGAGGATTTACCTAACTGATATGTTTTTTTTTGTTTGTTTTTTTTGTATAGTCGGGGACGTAGAGGGATAGAGGGGATTTTAATGAGTTCCCACTGTTAGGTTTAAATCTGTTGACAATGAGACACGGACACGGAGATTGTCTTTCTTTGCAAAGGGGAAGAGCAGAAGTCAGCACACAAAGTCTGGGCTTCCGAGTTCCAATGGAGGGTGAGTGTGTTTCTTCACAGTACTTTTCCAAGAGCTCGGTACACTTCCACTAACATATAAAGGAAGACAAGCAGGTTATATCAATGCAAAGCAAGAAACTGATAATATAAGCATAATTTTTCCAACACCCACATTAACAAATTAGTTGAAGATGATATGAAGCTGGACCCTGGGAAAACAGGAATGAACAAAGTTTGTTGTGTTTTTCCTCTGAGAATACTACTACAGTGTCATGTATTTAATCCATCCCTCAGTCAGCAATGTTTACTGAATCTGAACTTCATCTGTGTTCAGAATTTAGATCTATCTAAGATCTATCAAGGTGGATGATTTAAGAACTGGCCCTGATGGCATCATTGTATTTGACTTTAAAATGGAGGATTTGTTGTTTTTTTCTTTAAGGGAGATGATCAAGTACCCCCTGTTTTGCAGCATCCCAAAGCTAGGGATGAAAAAGATGTTGAGATGGTAGGCATGTTCTGTTTTATAACTGAGGTTATTCTGACAAAGCTCATTGGGAGTGTCCCTTTGCTACTTATGCTCTATTATTTTTTACATGTGTTACGACTGGCTCCAAGGCCGCAACAAAACATGGGTATTTTACGCGTGACCAAACAAGGCAGTTAATATTTATTGACTATAACACAAATTGATATAAGCAATATTACCCTTGAGGGTGTGCTTTAACGTCATTTGAGCACGACAGTGATGCGGTCAGGACCAAGGGGCTTGTGCCAAGGTCTGCAAGCAGCACTTTAGTGCGATTATACAACTAATACAAACACAAATAAAATGTATAATCAAAATATATCAATGTTGATGGACATTTTGCTCTCATATTTTAAAGGTTCTTGTCAGTGTGCGTCGCGTTTCCGTGGAAACGCATGGGGTCTGACTAATAACTGAAACAAAATCAGTCACATCAGTAGACTCATATGTGTAATAGAACGTAGTTTACCACTCCAGCAAATAATCCAACCCTTAGTAACGACCTAGCAACAGAAAGGATTTTCTAGTCCCAGATGAGTGAACTCTGAGCTGACGTTGATGTTTTATCGCAGTCTCGGAATTTCCCGAACTAAATCAATACTGCACAGTTAAACAGAAAATGCCCAAGTTATAACAAAGATGTTGATTTTTTAATTTTATATTTTTTATAAAACGTTTCACCGCGGTCACAATAGTGTCTCTCACACTGAAGGGAAAATAAATAATAGCCGGGGCGTTTATTTGTTTCAATCACTTAACAGACCAGGCGTTTATTTGGGACCGGGCGTTTAATTCCTTCCTCTCAAAAATCCGGGATGAAAATGTCACAAACTTCTCCAGCTTCTCAGTGAATTCTCTGGCATCCTGCTGGGCAATAGTAATCTTCTGCAGGTGAAGTTGTTGCGGCGGAGGAAACGATTCAGCCAACCAGCACTCACAGATAACTCCTCATCTCTGCTGTCACTCACGGTGGTGTACATTTGTTTCACCCTGATCATTTTGCGGGACACTCAATCGTGGCGTGCAGAGTAATATTTTGAGTAATGAGTCAGGCGTGCTATCATGCTGATTTGAGCACAGTCTAAATGTCTTGTTGACCAATCGGATTGCTTGGTCGGAACTACTTGTTGTATAATGTACAATGGAGTGTGGAAGTGTATGTCAGTGGTGTGGGAGGGTGCTTGTATGCAATGTCAAATGTGGGGTGCATGTTGTCTGGTGCAGAACAGAATAAAACAAAACAAAGCAGCAGCAGGGTGTCGATCCTGAGGAAGCGAGAGAGGACTTGAACTAGCAGGCTTAAATCAGCTGCAGAGCCAGGCAAAGGTGCTCCCAATCAGCCATCCACTGCAACCTGCAACACACAGACACAGCCACACCCACTACACACAAGACACAGCCACACCCACTACACACAAGACACAGCCACAGCCACACCCACTACACACAAGACACAGCCATGGGCTGAGGGCCGTAACACGTGAATAATAGTTTATGGCCTATTGTACAGTAGTTTTGCTATAGGGAGACTGCCTTTTCCTCTTTGTCTTTCCCATAGGACAACCTTGAGGCCAAGATCATTTCTGACTGCAGAACGTCAGCAGAGTGGTTGGAAAAGAACCAGCATTTGTTTTCATCCAAGGTGGAGTTGCCCAGTGCAGTGGGAATGGGAGAGGAGGAAATGGCAGAAGCTGCAAAGCAGTATGCCAGACTTTGGTCTGAGGACGACTGTTTCAACCTTGAAGACCCGGAGAAAGATGACCTCCGGGAGCCATTTAAGTTCAAGTTCTCCCAAGTCGAGGACATGTGTTTTTTTTGTGGTGAGATTTGTGACAAACGAGGATACTTGGTATATGCTGAATGTGAAATAGAGCAGTAACAGTCAATAAAAGCTTAGCTGCAACCACCAGCCTACTTTTGACATCCACAGGAATGATTGAGGACATTGTTTTGTTTTTTGTTGTTCTGTGTGCCAGTTATAGTGTCCAAAAACCAGCTTTTCAAAGTTCAAGTTCAAAGATTACGTCTATGTTCTATGTATTGTGATATCACTGTTTTTCATGACTGATATCCAGAGCAGTTTCTGGTTCTAGTTCTACACCTGTTTCTGCAGGCGTACTTTTTGATATTTTGAATTTCTCTAAAGTAGATTACAGTGCCTTTGTGAAACCATATAATTGTATAATTTCTGTGTATGCTCAATGCTTTTGCTTTGCAATGCGATATTCAAAATCAGCAGTAATTGTTAACTTTTAAGAAGGGGAAAAGAATGCAAATTTGTTTGTCACCTGCCATTTTTATGTCTTAAGTGAGCACTTAATGATTTTCATTATACTATTACTTGGTTGGTACTTTTTAGGAAAATAACTGTTTACATATACATAAAGTACCATATTCATTTATATTATTTGTAAATAAACCGTTGTCTGTTGAAAACGGAGGCTAGGTTCGCCTAGCCAGGGCACAACAGAGATTACTGCAGTATGTATAACTCTCTTAGTAGACATTAACTTTTATCATGAAACATTTTCCAGTAGGAAATACATCTTCCATTAAGCTCAATGTTTTTATGAAATGTCGCTAAACTATAGGCGATGAATGGAGTTTATTTTGACACTTGATGTAGGCTAACGCAATAATAATGCTGGTAGACTTATGCAACGAATAAATTAATGTTTTTGGTGTTGGTGTTGATTAATTAAAAAGTAATTAAAAATAAATCAACAACAAATCGGTTTCTTCAAAAGTGTGTCCTGACATGACCGCAGCCTGAGAGTGGAGCCTGCACGTTATTTGTTATGTGTATTTCAATTAATAAAGGTATATGAAGGACAGCAAAACATTGAATCCTCATGTCATTTTCCTTTACACAACAAATAACCTGATCTTCAGTCAACCGTTAGCGTAACACAACAAAAAACCTGATCTTCAGTCAACCGTTAGCGTAACACAACAAATAACCTGATCTTCAGTCAACCGTTAGCGTGACTACTTTATTACGAACATCCACATTCGGGGGTTATCATTTGATAATTTGTAAACGTAACCCGTGGTTTCAGGGTGAATGTATACACCGGAGTCCTTCAAGAGACACACAAAAAGTTTGCCAGAATCCTTTCAGAGATGCACAAAAGTTCGTTTTTTCCTGTCCCGACACTGGAGGCAGCCTGAGAGTGGAGCCTGCACGGGAAGCAGCCTGACGCTGGAGGTCTGCAGCCAGACCGTCTTGGTTCTTTTTACTGTACTGAATCTATAGAATCCGTTCATTAAAATGATTCGTTCAAAAGATTCGTTCACCGAATCGTTCAGTGCTCTCCCACTCCCTGAACTGATAAGCAGCCAAACGATCCGTCATTCAGTTCATGATTCAGCCCTGAGGTTCACGTTCACTTAATGAGGGGCGGTGCGTTCACGGACTACAGTACACAGTCATTCGCCCGAGATGCAGCGCTGCTTTGAGTGGTATACATGCACTAAAATTATTACACGGTGAAAGTGTCCTCTGTGCACAGTAAAATCAATTAACATGATGCTACACGGATGTTAGCAACACAGCGCTAGTTTTAGCAGTACGGTTACTGAACGTGAATCAACTCCTCTGCCCTGAGTGAGTGACTGACTGACACTGCGCCACTTTCAGCACAGTACGTGAACGAGAATCACGTCTTCAGCGACGCGAATCATGAGTGAGTGACAGTACGAACGTGATTCACATCCTGGCGTCCCTCGTTCGCGAACGACCTGTTGAGGACGAGAATCACATTCGCGCTGTCACTTGTATCAGCGTGAACGTGAATTACGTTAACGAACGTCTGTGACGCCGCGAACGTGAATTAGGTCAGCAGGTCGTTCACGTGAGTGACTTTTACTGTGCAGTAAAATCACTTAACATGATGCTACACGGATGTTAGCAACACAGCTGCTAATTTTAGCAGTACGGTTAATGGATGTGAATCACCTCCTCTGCGTGAAGAATACGTGAACGAGAATCACGTCCTCAGCGACAGTTCTCTCTATGCAGTAGGTTCGCGAATCATGAACGTATCTATATCTAGATATAGATATATGTATATGTATACATACACACACATATATATACATACACACACA